>NC_134906.1:25923233-25960733 GCF_041734735.1 Babylonia areolata
CAGCAGCAGTCTCAGTTTCAAGGAAGCGCCACTGCCTTCCGACTAATCCATATACGCTACACCACATCAGCTAGGCAGATGCCTATCCAGCAGCGTAACTCAACACGCTTAGTCAGGCCTTGAGTGCATTCACACACACACACACACACACACACACATATATATATATATATGGGAGTGGAGTGATGGCCTTGAGGTAACGCGTCCGCCTAGGAAGCGAGAAAATCTGAGCGCGCTGGTTCGAATCACGGCTCGGCCACCGATATTTTCTCCCCCTCCACTAGACCTTGAGTGGTGGTCTGGACACTAGTCATTCGGATGAGACGATAAACCGAGGTCCCGTGTGCAGCATGCACTTAGCGCATGTAAAAGAACCCAGAGGGTTGTTCCTGGCAAAATTCTATAGAAAAATCCACTTCGATAGGGAAAACAAATGAAACTGCACGCAGGAAAAAATAATTTAAAAAATGGGTGGCGCTGTATTATAGCGACGCACTCTCCCTGGGGAGAGCAGCCCGAATTTCACACAGAGAAATCTGCTGTGATAAAAAGAAATACAAATACAAATACAAATATTTATACACTTTTGTGTACCTACTAGAGTGGATTTCTTCAGCAGATTTTTGCCAGAGGTCAACACTCTCATTGCCATGGGTTCCTTTTCAGTGCACTAAATGCGTGCTGCACAAGGGACCTCGGTTTATTGTCTCAACCCAATGACCAGATGCTCAGTTTGATTTTTCCAGTCTTCTTCTTCTTCTGCGTTCACTCGTATGCACACGAGTGGGCTTCTACGTGCATGACCGTTTTTACCCCGCCATGTAGGCAGTCATACTCCGCTTTCGGGGGTATGCATGTTGGGTATGTTCTTGCTTCCATAACCCACTGAACGCTGACATGGATTACAGGATCTTTAATGTGCGTATTTGATCTTCTGCTTGCATATACCCAGGAAGGGGGTTCAGGCACTAGCAGGTCTGCACATATGTTGACCTGGGAGATCATAAAAATCTCCACCCTTTACCCAACAGGCGCCGTCACCGTGATTCGAACCCGGGACCCTCAGACTGACAGTCCAACGCTTTAACCACTCGGCTATTGCGCCCGTCGATTTTTCCGGTCAAATCTGGGAGAAAGGGCAAGAGAAGGATTCAGTCCTGGACCCTCTAGCAACTCTCTGTCTCAGCAGATGAGCGTCTTAAGGCCAGACACGGTTGTACAAAAACGTATGAAATAAACTTGAAGTTTATGGCTTTCTGTGACATGGTATGCAAAGATATTGGACTAAACATGTCTAAAAAGGTTATTTTGTGCAATTTATCATGACGGTTTCCATGAAAACGAATCCAAAATGGCCGACAAACAAAAAAATTAAAAGCTTATAACTTCGATACTTTTATAGATATGTTATTTCTGTTTGTTTTATTTGATTTATTTGTATTTGTTCTTTATTATAGTGCAGTGGTATTTTGGAATTTGAATAAATACATTTATAATTTTTTTTGGTTGAAATGTGTATAAATTCCTTGACATAATTTTTTTTTCAAATGACTGTATATTCATTCCTTTACTAGTACTATACAACCCACTGCACTATATAAAGATGAATACACAAAGAAAGAAAGTACCAGTTGAACATGCTATCTTTTAAAGTTTTGAGCATTAGCATTTTGAAAAATCGTATTACGAGGACAAAACAAAACTGGAGACAAACAGGAAAAGAAGGAGATGGTGCTGGTACTCACAAGAAATCACTGCTGCTGTTTGAGCTTTATTTAAGTGAATTTAGTACCCAGGTGAACGGACTATACGGGGGATTAGATGTGGAAGAAGCAAATTATGCGAAAAAACGAAAATCACCAAAAAATCATGATTTTGGTCAAAATTTCACTACCGTGTCTGGCCTTAACCATTCTGCTGCCTCCCTGACTGAGATAACAACTGTATGCTTATAATTATATAATGTAGAGAGCTGTGTTACCACAACACCTCAGAGCGCACAGAAAAAGTACACACCATCTGCTGGGACACAAAACACACATGAACACACTCTACCCTCCACCCTCCCCACCACCACCCCCCACGCCAAACACACACCATACATATACATATATGTTGATTCTAACAATACAAGAAGTGGAATATAAAGGAAAAGAAACACTATTAAATGTTGATTCCAACAATACAGGGTGTGGAGTGGAAACTAAATGAATCAACAATACATGGTGTGGAATGGAAACTGGGACTATATACATACATACAACATAAAGGGGAAAAAAATTCAAAAATTTATAAAGAAAACAAATAAATCCACACAGACACATACGCCCACAAATGCACGTGAACAGGCATGCACGCACATGCACAACTTCGTCAAAACACCACCACTTCCACTTCAAACTGAACATTATCAATAAGTGAATGTTTATGACACTGAGCAATATTCATTGGCATTGGCACCAGGTTTGTTTTTGTTTTTACTCACATGGTGTTGAACATGCTGAGAAGAGCAGTGAATGCAAAGCCAATGGCAAACATGGATTTCATCTTCACCTGTGGAAAAAACACACAAAAAAACAACAAATTTTGGACACAACTCAATATATGGAACAAGGGAGACAATTCATTTTGCTGCAAACCGACCAATGAAGGCCCTTTACTGTTTAGTGCTGAAAAAAAGCCACAGCAAAAACAAAAAAAAACAAAACAAAAAAAAGAAAAAGTAAAGAAACACTAAAGATATCTAGTTTTCAAAGAAGAAAACATAAAAACCAGCAGATTCTTTCCAGAAGACATGAAAATAAAATTCATAATTGTGCTAGGAATGAAAGGGAAGGGTACGTGGGGGGGGGGGGGGGGTGTCAAACATGCATCGAAACCAGCAAAAACCATACAAAATATCAAACAGGACACAGACTACACAAATAAATCTGTGCTCATGATTTCCAAATCTCTGGCTCAGTAGGCAAACTCCTACCCAGCCATTCTTCAACCAGTGACTGAGTTATGGCTAACTGTCCACTGGAGAGAGAGAGAGAGAGAGAGAGCATGCGTGAGCCACCATTGTTTTCTGTGATTTTTTTTTTTTTTTTTTTTAATGTGGAGTGACTCATCATTGGATGTAACTTTAGCGTTGGTTACACTGCTGGTCAGGCATCTGCTTGGCAGATGTGGTGTAGCGTATATGGATTTGTCCGAACGCAGTGACGCCTCCTTGAGCTATTGAAACTGAAACTGTAACTTTAATGCCCACTCAAGCACACCAGATTCTTCTGTTTGAAGCCAAGAAAGAGTCCTGAAGACTTGGAACTAAAGATGAAAGAAGAGTTACTCACCAAGGACAAATCTCGACTGTGGTTCTTCAGTCTCTCTTCTTGTCTCTCTGCAGAACACAACAGCATCAGCTTAACAACCAGTTACACACTAGACTCATGGTGACAAGCTCACATGAACTCCTGTCTAGTTATCACTGAATATGAAAAAAAAAAAAAAAAAAAACAACCAACCGACGGGCGCAATAGCCGAGTGGTTAAAGCGTTGGACTTTCAATCTGAGGGACCTGGGTTCAAATCACGATAATGGCGCCTGGTGGGTAAAGGGTGGGGATTTTTACGATCTCCCAGGTCAACATATGTGCAGACCTGCTAGTGCCTGAACCCCCTTCGTGTGTAAACGCATGCAGAAGATCAAATACGCACGTTAAAGATCCTGTAATCCATGTCAGCGTTCGGTGGGTTATGGAAGCAAGAACATACCCAGCATGCACACCCCCGAAAGCGGGGTATGACTGCCTACATGGCGGGGTAAAAACAGTCATGCACGTAAAAGCCCACTCGTGTACATGCGAGTGAACATGGGAGTTGCAGCCCACGAACAAAGAAGAAGAAGAAGAAGAAAAAAAACCTAAATAAATAAAATCTTAATACTGTGTTACAAAGATTCAAATTTTAAAAAATGATGATGATGATGGTGTGGATACTTATAAAGTGCCAATCTTCAGTCGGAGATCAAGTTCCAAGCACTTTACAAACACAGGGTCATTTGCACAACAGGCTGCTTACCTGGTTAGAAGCGCCCGAAGGCTGCCATTGGGTGCTCATCATTCGTTTGCTGTGTCATTCAGTCAAGTTTTAGTCACGCACACATACACACTCAGATATGTAACATTTTATGTCTATGGCCGTTTTTGTTTTTGTTTTTAATTCACCCTGCCATGTAGGCAGCCATACCAGGTATGTTCTTGCTTCAAAAACCCACTGAATGCTGACATGGATTACAGGATCTTTAATGCATGTATTTGATCTTCTGTGCTTGGGGTGAGTCCTGTCAAGGTCTCCAGTGTCGACAAATTCATGGAGAGACAATTGCTGGAGGGAATTAGTGGCAGTCTCCACTCTGGGGTTAATGCTCACTCAGTCTGGCTCCGTAATTAAGCCACAATTGTTGTCTGTAGGGGGCTTAGTAGATGGTGTCCTAAGTACATTAAATCAGAACAGGCACTGCTGAACACAACCGAAGTGACTCGGCAGCAGTGCAGGGTCTGGTGTGTGGCCTCCTGGTGACCTAACATCAGGGGCTACCTGTGGACTGACAATGCCGGAACTGTGACTGACGAACCTGGATGTGGCCATGTATGGGTGGGGGGGGCTTGGAATAAGCAGCATGGGAGTAATGCCACTGAAATGGTGCGGACAATGAGGCAGTAAAAAAAAAACCAAACAAACAAACAAAATTTGTTTCCTTATCTCTTTCATTCCTGCAAAATTTGTTGGACTCTCAAAGCCTGACCAGTAGGTTGGGACTGTCTAACTCTAAGCACTCGTCAGGAAAGTGCCCCACCTCCTTCCCTTTCCTTTTTTCCATCCAAATCTGACGTATATATATATATATATATATATATATATCTATCTAGAGAGAGAGAAAGAGAGATCGAGAGAGAACAGTGAACACTGTCAATAGCTTTAAAGCCCTAATGGCATGGGGGTTCGTAAGACAAATAACAAAATGTATCAATAGTAATAATACTGATGAAAACCAAATCCAAAACGAAATCAACTGATTTGTACAACTAAATGCAGTTTGACCATCCATTCAAAGTTATGTGACGTAGAGAGAATAAAACAAAACATGTATAAATGTATAACACACACACACACACACACACACACACACACACACACAGATCAGTGTGCACGCTTCGACTCCTCCTTCAAACATTCTGAACCATTCAATTTCATGGATTTAAGCTGGTTTCATTTAATTTCTTTAATGTTCATATAAAAAAAAAATAAAAAACACTAGTGCACAATGCCAGTTAATGTCCCAAGACGTAGTTTTGCTCCCATGTTATCATCTCTACAAATGCCTGAGGAAGCTCCTTCAAATTCCCTGGATCGAGCACAGGACCAATGAACATGTACGGAGCAGAACTGAGAACCTTGCTGGACCTCAGGAACCTCTCCTTTCAACTGTGAAGAGACGCAAGCTGATATGGTTTGGACACAACACTCGACACACCAGCTTGTCCAAAACAATCATGCAAGGCACCATCGAGGGCGGGAGAAGAAGAGGAAGACAGCAGAAGAACTGGCATGAGAACATCAAACAATGGACCGGACTCCACACACGTGAGCTGCTGCCAGCGGCTGCCGACAGAGACAGATGGAGAAGGGAGGTTGCGTCTGCGGTCCTCAGGCTTCCCCCAATGACTACTTTGTAGTTATGGGCCTGAGTGAGTGAGTGAGTGAGCATCATCTCTACATGCATGTTTGTCTCCTGTGGATGGAAGCTGCCACTTCATGACTTACCCAGTTTTTTCTTGGTGTTTCGGTCTGCATTTTCTCCTGCTTCCTTCTGCTTTTCCACTGCACCAAAAAAATAAAATGTCTTGAAAACTTAAAAAACTTGAGACTTGTGTTTTTTCTTTCATTACTTTCTCTCTTCTCTCTTTCTTTGTAACTTTGTTAAAGTATTCTAACATAATCAATCAATTATGTAACAATAATCCCAGCATGATATAATATCTTGTTTGTGGTCTAAAATTTAAACAATGTTTTTGATAAGCGATGCACTTAAAGGACACAACTCGTTAGCCAGGCAAACTGCACATTTTTCATTTCCAGACAAGTTCCTGGTGTTATCATACACATGTCACTGCCTATGTGTGTGTATTGTTAGGGTAGCTGTTACTGTGTTAGATACACATGTATGTTAAAATGTATGTATGCAGCGCGCGCGCGTGTGTGTGTGTGTGTGTGTGTGTGTGTGTGTGTGTGTGTGTAGTGTCACATTTTGGTGTGTGTATGTAACATAGATATAATGTTTTATGTTAACAAAAGCGTTTTTGTAAAGCACCTAGAGCAGATTTCTGGATAGTGTGCTATATAAGTATCCATTATTATTATTATTATGTCTTGTATTTCGAAGCATACTGCACAGACAAGTCTAGTCTTGTGCTGTAAACTACGTTCCTTCTCCATCTATTAGATAGATGAGTACAGACAACAGTCTACCCTTTACTGAAGTTATTCCGCTGTTGCTCTTAATAGCAGGTAACAGATTGATCAAGTTACATTCTTTCTTCAACAGAACCCCCACTGATGGTGACTGACACTTACACTTTTTGCTCTGTTTCTCCACCTCAGCCTTCAGTTTCTGGTATTTTTCTGTTCGGTATACCATGACCCATGTCAGCCCTGAAAAACAATCCAAAACAACAAATAATGAAATTATGTCAACTAAAAATATTTGTTAGAAAAAAAGAAAAGATGTTAATCATTCAAGAAACCACACAAAAAAAAATGCCCTTCATTAAGTTTAATTTGCACTGTGAGTTCAAGCACACATGCGTTTAAAAGATCTATCCATAAAAAAATTTAAAAAAGGGAAAGAAAAAGATGATAAAGTTATGCAAAATAATTTTGTCTGTTTATCATTATCATTTGATATGATTGTCTGAAAATGTGCAGAGTATAAGTGGGCAGCACAAACTAATCATATGAAACACTGTCATTTCATGCTTTTCTTGGCTGTCTCAGTGTCTGTCTGCTCATATCATGTTCTTATTTTTTGCCTTGAGCATTGAGTATTATTTCATAATAATACATGTGTACATCACATGCTTTAGTTTAACATATCAGATAACCATTATCATGATAATGATATGCCCTCTGTTTCCCCTTACCTTCCAACACCTTCCCTTCTCTCCTAACATGGTTATTTCCATGGGCACAATTTAATGGGAGGGGGGCTTCTTCTTCTTCTTCTTTCCGTTACACGACCAACATCGACTTGCCGATGACTCTGTCGTGGTTCATGCATGCTGGGTATTTTCGTGTCTCCATAACCCACCGATCACTGACATGGGTTACTGGATCTTTAACGTGCGTATTTGATCTACTGCGTGCTTATACACACGAAGGGGGTTCAGGCACTAGCAGGTCTGCACATATGTTGACCTGGGAGATCGGAAAAATCTCCACCCTTTACCCACCAGGCGCCGTTACCGTGATTCGAACCCGGGACCCTCAGATTGAAAGTCCAACGCTTTAACCACTCGGCTATTGCGCCCGTCCGCTTTCATGTGAAATATTAGTCAATCTTGGTCACAGAGTGACAGGTGGTGGACAAGTCTTGATGCTGTGATAGAGAGACATGGAAGACTGAAGCTGTGTTCTGGTACTCAGATAATGAGGGTTAAATTATAGCTTTCGCAACTGACAGGGCAGTAAGTTGGTAAAGTTCTGAATAAATAACATGACCCACTGAATATTTTAACAGAACTTTGGTATGGGGTGTGGTAAACCGTTAAGTGGAAAAGTGATAATAATATGAATGTGCTTATATGAATGTGCTTTCTCTTGTGTCACATTAACACATTGTGAGACCTACTTGCACGCACACGCACACACACATACACTGTAGGTGATGCCATAGCCTTTACACCTTACAGTCTTCTGCCTTTATCGGTTTTACTGCCACTAACTCCAACAGGCGCCACCCTCACTGGTAACTGGCAGAGTATGAATGTCACTGGGACAATAAGTATAACGATGGCCTGTACAAACAGACACGGACACACGACTCCCACGACCGGCAAAGGGGCCGGTAACGCCAAACGGGTTTGGTGAAAAATTTAGGTAAATCGAAAAGGTCATCAACCGTACACGATCATAATAATGATCAATATGCGATACTTAAGAATGACTGAGCAGTCAATCAACCCAGTCATTGTTATTGTATTCAAAACGAAAGAAAAATCTAGAACGAACGGGATAAAAGAACCTACGTATGCTACAGACAGTGCTCTGAATCCCGAAGCACAGGCCATCGGGAAAATTCCAAAAAGTAAATGTATTGGGAACCAACACAGAAAATGGCTAGAATACCAAGTTGACATACCTTCTCCTAAAAGAGCAGTGCAAATTGATATAAACACAATCAAAATACAGTCGCTCAACATTTTCGCGTTTGTCTTCCCAACTCTATTGCAGACGTCCACAGGCTCAAGTTAACGTTGCTGGAACATCGGTTTACATCTATTCACCGAAATTTTGTATCACGATAATAATTATGATGATTATATTTATATAGCGCTGAATCTTGTGCAGAGACAAATCAAAGCGCGTTCGCACCAGTCATTCAAACGCATGCATAACTCTAAAACTGGAGGGAAAAAACTGAAGAAAAGTTAGGAAACTTAGCTCTGATCAAAAGATCACCAAAAGGCCTTGCGGCCGCTAAGTTTAAGCTCAGTAGCTGAAATACTGTTCTATACTACTACTATTCCAAGAGGCAGGGGAGGAAGGCTATTTTGGGAAGAGGTGGATTTTAAGGCCAGACTTGAAAGAGCTGAGTGTGGAGACCTGACGAAGAGAAAGAGGAAGTTCATTCCAATTACAAGGCAGTCTAGAGACAGAGAAAGAACGGCGGCCAACACTGAATAACCAATAACAATAAGTGAGACGGGGTACACTTTCCATACCCCTCCCCCCTCCACTATATTTCTATTTGTTCTTATGATCCATACAGACACGCAGAGATTTTATCAACATCACACGAACCATCTCCAGAACGGAAAGAAGTTGTGGCGTCATCAATGTTATTTATTGTGATTTGGGTTTTTAGCGATTTTAGATAAGTGAGAGTTGTCTCCCTTAAATGGGATTCGATCACGTGGGTCCGAGGCGGAAGGAAAACATCCAAAACAAAGTTTTTCTTTGAACCAAAACAACGAGGGTCTACAGCTTTAGGTAAGCGTCTGAAAAAAATTAACAAAAAAACACCGAGGCAACCCCTTCAAGCTGACGAAATCCAGATTTCGCCTGGATATCAGAGGCAACTTCTTCTCATACAGGGTAGTTGCCGGATGGAACAGCTTGCCAGACAGTGTTGTCACCGCCCCTTCCCTGAACTCCTTCAAGACAAGGCTAGACAAATATTGGGAGAACCATCCAGCTAGGTTCTCCCCTTCCTGTCTAGAGTAATGGACTCACAAACCAGTGACCAAACCACAAATGCGCAAAGTCGTAGGAACAACGAACAGGCAAATAAGCCTCAATCGTTGATCAAGTCAAGTTAATCGCACACTTGAGTAAGGTGAACAACCCGCCTAGTTAGCAGTTAATACACAACTCTTTTGACTTTCCATGTTTTCTTCCTGTATTTTCTGACTGAAGTAGTTTTTGTTTCCGCCTCACCCATCCACACGTTTCGTGGCAACAAAATTAAGACACTACAAGAGTATTTAGGCTGCACACAACAGATATTGGAACCCAGGACCCCCCGCCCCGCCCATCCCCCCTACCCCCCGACAGAACATCAGACAGACCCCCCAACTCGGGCAGGCAGCCAGGACCCAACCACTAGATTATCTACTATCTTAGTAGATGGTTGTACGGAGCAGTACCACAGCCATGAACTGATGAAGGCTGAACAACTTGCATCAACCAGGGCTGAACAACTACACCACTGTTGATGAGAACATACTGTCTCAGTCTCGTGTACTGTGTAGTCAGTGTCTGGGTACATTTTTTTGCAGTCACTGTCATTCCTTGGCGTAATAGCCGAGTGGTTAAAGCGTTGGACTTTCAATCTGAGGGTCCTGGGTTCAAATCTCAGTAACGGCGCCTGGTGGGTAAAGGATGGAGGTTTTTGCCAATCTTCCAGGTCAACATATGTGCAGACCTGCTAGTGCCTGATCCCCCTTCGTGTGTATACACACGCAGAAAATCAAATACGCACGTTAAAGATCTTGTAATCCATGTCAGTGTTCGGTGGATTATGGAGACATGAAAATACCCAGCATGCATCAACCACGACAGAATCATCAGCAAGACAATGATGTTTGTGTAACGGAAAGAAAGAAAAAAAATTCCTTCAATCTTCTAGTCACGCCATCTTCTGTTGACCAAGTTCAAGTGACTTGGGTGTGCACAGCACTTAAAAAAAAAATAAAATAAAAAAATAAAAGAGAGAGAGAGAGAGAAAGGGAGCGTGTGTGGGGTAGACCACGGACCTTTATTTCACAGTGTAAAGGCAGGACCTCTCTGGCTAGTCAGTAGTGAAGCGCTCCCCGGGAATCATCCTGACAGGCACCGCTCCAGCCTGTCATTTACCATTACTTTGAGCCAGGGTCTCAGTTTTAGCTTCTTGGTCATTTCCTTGTTTCCACACTGGGCAGCAGTACTCAGGTTAGTTTTGTTGATTTCAAGTTTTCAGTTTCTCAAGGAGGCGTCACTGCATTCAGACAATACACTTTATTATACCACATCTAGACAGATGCCTGAACAGCAGCTTAACCCAACGTTGCTTGTTGATTTTAAAACTCTACAGCAGTACTGAAGTTTAGGGGTGTGCAACGGTGAATGATGGGCAGGTATTTGCTGATTTCATTGGGAGGGTCTGTGTGTGATTCTGAAAGTTGTTTTGGTTTTTTTTTTGTTTTTTTTTTCCCTTTTAATGCCAAAATTGGATGATTTTGACAACAGTGCAGCACGAGGGAAGCCAAGTGCTACATACAGCATTTTTTAACACTTCTACCCATGGTGTAACTCTTTGTGTAGGTACCCAGCAATGTTCAGTTCACTCAAATTAATCATAGTGTCATGTTCTGTCTAAAGGGAATCAAATATGTTAAACTGCCAGTCCTATAAACAAGCTTTTTATGCTTGAAATGTTCTCATTATAACTCAGCTGAACATTCCAAACTTTTTAAGTGAGTCAGGTGACTCCCCCGATATACTGCATGCCATTTGATCAGACACAGAGCTGACATGAAGTGTGTCACTCAGTAATATAGATTGGTGAGGCAGAGGCCAGTCACATAAGTTCTATTTTCTCTTCATTTACCTGAACTGTGTTTTGCTTTTTTTAAACTTCTACTGTAATAGTAGTACTATTTAATTACACATATTTAACCGTGACCCAACTAGTGCAGACTCCGGCAGGGGTCTGACATTCCTGTCCTGTGCAAACTACAATCCGCCTATGCGGAGAAAGCGAAAGCAATACGGCTGATAACCTCCCGGAAGTAGGTAACCTCCCCTTTGTCCCGCTAGCTAGCGCCCTCTTTTTCCGGCAGCCATCATGACTGCTGTTCCTGTGCTCTTCATACGGCTAAGTTTTTTTGTATTTTCTGCCTGTCTGTCGATTCTCTGGTGTACTATTATACGATACATATATGATGATATTTACTGCTGTTTATGTGCGTTGTGTTCAGGATCTGGCTCCAGAGTGTTGGCTGGCTGTGAAGATCAAGATGGGAACCGTAACTTGTTCAACTTTGGCTGCAATTAAAGTACCATCAGCATGTCAAATGTTTATTTGTATAAATTTGCATCGGTATTCAGCTGCATGTTTTTGTTTTCTTTTCTTTTTTGGAGGGGGTGAGGGGGGGGCGGGGGGGGGGGGGATGTTTGTTTTGCTTTTTTTAAACTTCTACTGTAATAGTAATACTGTTATAGTGACTATAAATTATACTATACCTATATGATGATATTTACTGCTGCTTATGTGTGTTGTGTTCAAGGTCTGGCTCCAAAGCGTCTTGGCTGGCTATGAAGATCAAGATGGAACCAGAACTCCACTCACTCAGAGAGAGAGTAAAGCTGGGATGGGCCACTGCTCATGGACCTGCACTCAGGAGGCCAGGGTGGGACGGTTGTTTTCTGTTCACTCCAGGCTAGTGCGGGGTTCAGCAGCCACTCTGGTGATGGAACAGCCCTCTTCATGGACAGCTACCCCCCCACACCCCACCCCAACTGTGGGAAGGTTGTGATATGTTGTGGGTGAAGAGATGACAGGACTCCAGATAACTGACTGAACTTTTGACGATTCAACTCAGGTCTCCAGATAACTTCACCTCTACACTCCATCTCGCTCACTACAATCGGCTTCGGATCCACTCTGTTTACGCATACCCAGATTCAAACACTTGACTGTTGGCCGCCGTTCTTTCTCTGTCTCTGGACCTTGCAATTGGAATGAACTTCCTCTTTCGCTTCGTCAAGTCTTCAAGTCTGGCCTTTAAACCCACCTCTTCCCAAAATAGTCTCCCTTGCCTGCCTCTTCCTTGTCTTTAGTTTCTACAGTTTTAGAGTTATGCATGCGTGTGAATGACTGGTGCAAAAGCGCTTTGATTTGTCTCTGCACAAGATTCAGCGCTATATAAATACTATTATTATTATTATAACTTACTGAACTTTTGACGATTCAACTCAGGACACCAGATAACTTACTGAACTTTTGACGATTCAACTCAGGACTCCAGATAACTTGCTGAACTTTTGATGATTCAACTCAGGACTCCAGATAACGTACTGAACTTTTGACAATTCAGCTCAGGACTCCAGATAACTTACTGAACTTTTGATGATTCAACTCAGGACTCCAGATAACTTACTGAACTTTTGACGATTCAACTCAGGACTCCAGATAACTTACTGAACTTTTGATGATTCAACTCAGGACTCTAGATAACTTGCTGAACTTTTGATGATTCAACTCAGGACTCTAGATAACTTGCTGAACTTTTGATGATTCAACTCAGGACTCCAGATAACTTGCTGAACTTTTGACGATTCAACTCAGGACTCCAGATAACTTGCTGAACTTTTGACGATTCAACTCGGGACTCCAGATAACTTACTGAACTTTTAATAATTCAACTCAGTAGTACAGTAACAAATAAGTGTGATCATCAGCCTTGGCTGGGACGACAAGTAAGAGTGTGCATGCTCAAAGAGAACTGGTTAAGTAGCGGCAAGCACTGCAAATTTTTCTGGGCATGTGCTGGGGTCAGCCTGACAGTCATGTCAACAGAATTAAGAACATGACGGTCATGTCAACAGAATTGAGAACATGACGGTCGTGTCAACAGAATTGAGAACATGATGGTCATGTCAACAGAACTGAGAACATGATGGTTGTGTCAACAGAATTAAGAACATGATGGTCGTGTCAACAGAATTAATAACATGGCGGTCGTGTCAACAGAATTGATAACGTGGCGGTCATGTCAACAGAATTGAGGACATGGCGGTCGTGTCAACAGAATTGAGAACATGGCGGTCATGTCAACAGAATTCAGAACATGACGGTCGTGTCAACAGAATTCAGAACATGGCGGTCATGTCAACAGAATTGAAAACATGGTGGTCGTGTCAACAGAATTGAAAACATGATGGTCATGTCAACAGAATTGAGAACATGACGGGACGTCTCCAGCCTACAGCTGTCCTTCGTTTCCCGACTTCCGTTGTAGCCTTTGGCGCTTTCCATCCTCCCTCTGCACAACCAGGTCTGGATTCGGTGGGTTTGTGCACCTTGTCCTGTGATGCCCCAGCTGGCTGCACCAGAAACAGTGAGTTGGCCTGTGCTGCTAACTTCCCATTGGAGAAATGTGTGATTTTCTACGATAGGTGGGCCGCCACTTTATCCACAATCCATGTGATCAGATCTTCATTGACTTTGCTCCCTGCCTGGAGGACCTGATGGTGCGGAACAGTTTAATGTTCAGACTGTTCCGTGTCAGGTCTGCGTACTTGTCAATTTTCAGTATTTCAGCGTTCAGCCAGCCTGAAAATTCTGCAGGAAGCTCTCGTGGCCTGATTTTCCAGCCTGCAAACATTAGTAGCATTTCTTCTGGATCGTAACTGACCTGAACACACTTTGCAACATGGCCACAAATTCTGTATTTGAACGACAGTTTTTTTCTGTCTCCGCCGCAACGCCTCGCAGACTCGCTAGAAGTCGGGAGGCCAATTCTTGAACGTCCTGATCATTTAAGAGTGACTGTGCTTGCTCCAGCCAGTTGTGAATGTCCATCTCCCCTTTCTGTAGGGGTAAGGGACAGTGTGATGTCCCACATAATTTGTATTCGTTTGGCGAGTTTTCCATTGATGGGGTTGGATTGGTAGGGGTGTCCTGTTTGGGCAGACTCTTGTCAGTCTCAGTCCATTTGTCACTGTCACCATCAGTCTCAACTGTTTGTTCATGCACAGTTCTTCCTGAGATCTAGATATGAATTAGTGTCCAGGCTTTTGTCCTTCTTGAGTTTTGCAATGAACTGACTTGCTGCTGCTCCTCTGTAAAGGGTGGGGAGCAAACCTCAGTAATACCCATCTGGACTCTGGAGCTGAGTTCAGTCTATCAAGTCGAGCATGCACATTGGTTCAGGTGATCTACAAATGACAGATGAGATCATCAACACCGTGACCAAAAGTTAAATTTGGTTGATACTGACATTGGTTTATCTATCTGACTGGTGTCAGTATCCGACAGGTTTTCAGCCCAGAGATGGCCCTTTTTTGGTTAGCTGGGCAATGACTTGTCGTTAGCAAGTAATGTGACGAAGGTGAATGCACTCACTGATACCCTGTTAAACTTGTTCTGTGGTCAGGGTGTTGGTGGTCAAGGATCCTCAGCATCTGGCAGGTCTCCCAAAGCCCCTCCTCACCACCTCTCTAATTCCTTCTGGATATATATACAGGAGTGTTCACACTCCTTCCATCTTTGGTGAACTGATAAATGAGAGAAAAATTGTGGTGGAATATTGAAACGTTCCTCTCATGTGTTGCCAGAAATATTCCTTTGGAGTTCATTTCGGACTTAATAACGCTTCATTAAACGTCACACTGCCCGCACTGTAAAGGGTGGGGAGCAGACCTCTGCACTGTCTGTCTGGAAACTGGTACGGTGTTCAGCCGATCAAGCCCGGCACAGACATTGGTTTAGCTGATGAGAAAGTGATAGGTCATCAGCACCATGATCGAGAATTGTGTTTTGTTTATAATTATTATGTGATAATGCTACAGCCTGACTGTGAAGGCCTTTTCCAGATGGTACTGGAGTTGCTGTGAAAAGTCATGAAGTATTTATGATTGTCTGGAGCCTTTCACCCGGTGTCTAGCCCTGAGATGGCCACTCTGTGGTCAGCTGTTATTTCTACAAGCAACATGATTTGATTATCAAACTGAAACAGGATGGTTCTACGTATGGAGATTGAGGGCCATTAGAAAATGGCTGTGGAAAGAGGGTTGTGTTGATAAGCACATCATCCAGAACTGGACGTTAGGTTTCTGAATGCTGTTTTGTTCTGGGTGTGATACCGAAAACATTCCTCTAACTTCCAAGTTTTCCTCTCTGTTGTCAATGTATTCCTCTTAACATGTTCAATGTCTGTCTTAAGTGTGTCCACTTGTGAAGACTTACTGCTGTTGCTCAGTAAAGGGAGGGCAGCAAACCTCAGCAGTATTTGTCTGGACTCTGGAGCTGAGTTCAGCTGATCAAGTCGAGCATACACAATGGTTCAGGTGATCTACAAATGACAGATGAGATCACCAAAACCGTGACCAAAAGTTAAATTTGGTTGATACTGACATTGGTTTATCTATCTGACTGGTGTCAGTATCCGACAGGTTTTCAGCCCAGAGATGGCCCTTTTTTGGTTAGCTGGGCAATGACTTGTCGTTAGCAAGTAATGTGACAAAGGTGAGTGCACTCAGTGATACCCTCTCAAACTTGTTCTGTGGTCAGGGTGTTGGTGGTCAAGGACCCTCAGCATCTGGCAGGTCTCCCAAAGCCCCTCCTCACCACCTCTCTAATTCCTTCTGGATATATACACAGGAGTGTTCACACTCCTTCCATCTTTGGTGAACTGATAAATGAGAGAAAAATTGTGGTGGAATATTGAAACGTTCCTCTCATGTGTTGCCAAAAATATTCCTTTGGAGTTCATTTGGGACTTAATAACGCTTCATTAAACGTCACACTGCCCGCACTGTAAAGGGTGGGGAGCAGACCTCTGCACTGTCTGTCTGGAAACTGGTACGGTGTTCAGCCGATCAAGCCCGGCACAGACATTGGTTTAGCTGATGAGAAAGTGATAGGTCATCAGCACTATGATCAAGAATTGTGTTTTGTTTATATTATGTGATGATGTGACAGCCTGACTGTGAAGGCCTTTTCCAGATGGCACTGGAGTTGCTGTGAAAAGTCATGAAGTATTTATGATTGTCTGGAGCCTTTCACCCGGTGTCTAGCCCTGAGATGGCCACTCTGTGGTCAGCTGTTATTTCTACAAGCAACATGATTTGATTATCAAACTGAAACAGGATGGTTCTACGTATGGAGATTGAGGGCCATTAGAAAATGGCTGTGGAAAGAGGGTTGTGTTGATAAGCACATCATCCAGAACTGGACGTTAGGTTTCTGAATGCTGTTTTGTTCTGGGTGTGATACCGAAAACATTCCTCTAACTTCCAAGTTTTCCTCTCTGTTGTCAATGTATTCCTCTCAGCAATATCCATCTAGACTCTGGAGCTGAGTTCAGCTGATCAATTCGAGCATACACAACGGTTCAGGTGATCTACAAATGACATGAGATCATCAACACTGTGACCAAAAGTTAAATTTGGTTGATACTGACATTGGTTTATCTATCTGACTGGTGTCAGTATCCGACAGGTTTTCAGCCCAGAGATGGCCCTTTTGTGGTTTGCTGGGCAATGACGTGTTGTTAGCAAGTAATGTGACGAAGGTGAATGCACTCACTGATACCCTCTCAAACTTGTTCTGTGGTCAGGGTGTTGGTGGTCAAGGACCCTCAGCATCTGGCAGGTCTCCCAAAGCCCCTCCTCACCACCTCTCTAATTCCTTCTGGATATATATACAGGAGTGTTCACACTCCTTCCATCTTCGGTGAACTGATAAATGAGAGAAAAATTGTGGTGGAATATTGAAACGTTCCTCTCATGTGTTGCCAAAAATATTCCTTTGGAGTTCATTTGGGACTTAATAACGCTTCATTAAACGTCACACTGCCCGCACTGTAAAGGGTGGGGAGCAGACCTCTGCACTGTCTGTCTGGAAACTGGTACGGTATTCAGCCATTCAAGCCCAGCACAGACATTGGTTTAGCTGATGAGAAAGTGATAGGTCATCAGCACCATGATCGAGAATTGTGTTTTGTTTATATTATGTGATTATGTGACAGCCTGACTGTGAAGGCCTTTTCCAGATGGCACTGGAGTTGCTGTGAAAAGTCATGAAGTATTTATGATTGTCTGGAGCCTTTCACCCGGTGTCTAGCCCTGAGATGGCCACTCTGTGGTCAGCTGTTATTTCTACAAGCAACATGATTTGATTATCAAACTGAAACAGGATGGTTCTACGTATGGAGATTGAGGGCCATTAGAAAATGGCTGTGGAAAGAGGGTTGTGTTGATAAGCACATCATCCACAACTGGACGTTAGGTTTCTTCTTCTTCTTCTGCGTTCACTCGTATGCACATGAGTGGGCTTTTACGTGTATGACCGTTTTTACCCCGCCATGTAGGCAGCCATACTCCGTTTTCGGCGGTGTGCATGCTGGGTATGTTCTTGTTTCCATAACCCACCGAACGCTGACATGGATTACAGGATCTTTAATGTGCATATTTGATCTTCTGCTTACATATACACACGAAGGGGGTTCAGGCACTAGCAGGTCTGCACATATGTTGACCTGGGAGATTGTAAAAATCTCCACCCTTTTACCCACCAGGTGCCGTCACCATGATTCGAACCCAGGACCCTCAGATTGACAGTCCAACGCTTTAACCACTTGGCTATTGCGCCCGTCATTAGTTTTCTGAATGCTGTTTTGTTCTGGGTGTGATAACGAAAACATTCCTCTAACTTCCAAGTTTTTCCTCTCTGTTGTCAATGTATTCCTCTCAAAAATATCCATCTAGACTGTGGAGCTGAGTTCAGCTGATCAAGTCGAGCATACACGATGGATCAGGTGATCTACAAATGACATGAGATCATCAACACCGTGACCAAAAGTTAAATTTGGTTGATACTGACATTGGTTTAGCTATCTGACTGGTGTCAGTATCCGACAGGTTTTCAGCCCAGAGATGGCCCTTTTGTGGTTAGCTGGGCAATGACTTGTTGTTAGCAAGTAATGTGACGAAGGTGAGTGCACTCAGTGATACCCTCTCAAACTTGTTCTGTGGTCAGGGTGTTGGTGGTCAAGGACCCTCAGCATCTGGCAGGTCTCCCAAAGCCCCTCCTCACCACCTCTCTAATTCCTTCTGGATATATATACAGGAGTGTTCACACTCCTTCCATCTTTGGTGAACTGATAAATGAGAGAAAAATTGTGGTGGAATATTGAAACGTTCCTCTCATGTGTTGCCAAAAATATTCCTTTGGAGTTCATTTCGGACTTAATAACGCTTCATTAAACGTCACACTACCCGCACTGTAAAGGGTGGGTAGCAGACCTCGTCCAAATATTGCTCTCTGTTGTGCAGCATATTCCTCTCCATGTGCTCAGTTCCTGTCTTGACAGTGTCCACCTCTGAAGACTGTTACTGCTGCCTGCGTTGTAAAGGGTTGGGGAGCAAACCTCTCCCAATATCTGTCTGGACACTGGAGCCGAGTTCAGCATAGACAGTGGTTCAGGCCGATCGGGATGTGACAGATCACCAACACCATGATCAAGAGTTGAATTTTTTGTTGTTGATATTATATGACGGCCAGACTGTGAAGATCTGTGGGAGCGAGCGGGACAGGAACCAGTGGCCAAGCAGATACTGCGGAGGAAGTGGGGCTGGATCGGACACACCCTCAGGAAGCCAGCGTCCAGCATCACACGCCAAGCCCTGACCTGGAACCCGCAGGGAAAGAGGAAGAGAGGCCGGCCTCGCAACAGCTGGAGGCGAGATACCGAGGCAGAGCTGAAGCAGCAAGGGACCAACTGGACTGGAATGGCCAGAACAGCCCAGAACAGAGTGCGATGGCAAGGGGTCGTCGATGGCCTATGGTCCACCAGGAGCGATGGGCAAAATGAATGAGACTGTGAAGGCTTTTTTCTGCCTAGCACTGGAGTTGCTGGGGATGATTATGAAGTCACTCGATTTAATTAACTTTACACGGACTGGACAAGATGTCTTTGAACTGGTCTTTTTAACGTTATTTACATTGACCTTTTGGCATTGTCTGGTTTCTCTCTGGCTGGTTCTAATATCTGACAGGTTTTCAGCCATGGAATAACCCGTTTGTGTGGTCTGTTGGGCTGTATGTGACATGAATTTATTTGATTAACTATTTTGTACATGACAGCGACAAGTGTGTGTGTGTGTGTGTGTTTGTATGTGATACCTTACAATAAGTGTGTGTGTGTGTGTGTGTGTGTATAAATACATTTTGTATTTTCACTTCCATTCAGTGGAACTGATTTCCATCATGTTCATTTTCAAGAACTGGGGGTAACATGCTTGCAACTGCATATGACTCATCATGAGTATATAAACATTATGTGTGCACGTACTGAGTGCTGACTGTGCATGGATGCTTGATGAAAACTGGAAATAAGAGAGGGAAATATGTTCCTTATTTGGACTTGTTTGTTTTCTTAGAATGCATGGAACTGGCTGTTTTACACACACACACACACACGCACACACACACACACACATGCACACAAACTACAGCAAGCAAGTGCAACAACAGATTTATCCATGGCAGTATTCACAGGTTTACGGTTTGTTCTGACGGGGAAAAAATATACAGATTGACAGGAAAAAAGAGCACTCCCCTCCCCCCTCCCCCCCCTTCCCCCTCCTTTAAAAAAAAAGAAAAAAAGAAAAAAAGAAAGAAAAAAAAAAGATACGGATACTGCTCTGTAGTAACACACTCTCCTAACTGTTGGCTGGACTTTAAAAAAAAAAAAAAAGAAAGAAGAGAAGCAAGGTCTTCTTCTTCTTCTTTTACATGTATGACCGTTTTTACCCCGCCATGTAGGCAGCCATACTCCGTTTTCGGGGTTGTGCATGCTGGGTATGTTCTTGTTTCCATAACCCACCGAACGCTGACATGGATTACAGGATCTTTAACGTGCGTATTTGATCTTCTGCTTGCATATACACATGAAGGGGGTTCAGGCACTAGCAGGTCTGCACATATGTTGACCTGGGAGATCGTAAAAATCTCCACCCTTTTACCCACCAGGCGCCGTCACCGTGATTCGAACCCGGGACCCTCAGATTGACAGTCCAACGCTTTAACCACTCGGCTATTGCGCCCGTCTGGCAAGGCCTTCAAGACTCACTTGTGATACACTTAAAAAAAAAAAAAAAAAAAAAATCTATTCGTTAAAATGTGTTCTGTATTTGTTAATATAAAGCTTCAGGTAAAAAAAAAAAAAAAAAAAAAGTTTTGAGAATACAAAAAATATAAATATAACAGTAAATGCAGTTTGCATATAATTTGGCTTCTTTTATTATTTTTTTGTGCCCATCCCAGAGCGCGGCAGAGGTGCAATATTGTTTTAAACAAGATGACTGGAAAGAACTGAATTTTTCCTATTTTTATGCCTAATTTGGTGTCAACTGACAAAGTATTTGCAGAGAAAATGTCAATGTTAAAGTTTACCACAGACACACACACACACACAGACAACCGAACACCGGGTTAAAACATAGACTCACTTTGTTTACACAAGTGAGTCAAAAAAGAATTTAGGGTCAATACTTTCTGCAATAATGTCACGAGTTCAACAAAATACACTGTCTGCTGCTGCCTTTTGTTTCATATCTTATCAGTGCTGGTGCAAACTCTCTCTCTCATTCTCTCTCTCTCTCTGTCCTCTCCAAAATTATGTGCAGGTATTATAATAGTTGTTGTGTTTTTGTTGTTGTTGTTGTTGTTTGTTGTTTTTTGTTTCTTTTACAGTCATCAGATGTTGAGTAGCATTATATGAGCTAACCTGTTTGTACAAATTACTTCTCGAGGAAAAGTGGAATATGAAAGGGGGAAAAAAAGCGTTTAAATGTGTAATTTTACCAGGAAAAAGATTTTAATATATATATATATATATATATATATATATATATATAGAAAGAAAAAAAAAGAAAGTTTTGTTTTTGATAAATGAAACAAAAATGAAAATGTAAACAAAATGATTTTAGTACATTATCAATGGTGGTTAATAGAAATAAAGAAAAATACTGGGTGGTCCCTGAACTCCAGGGTAAAAGAACAAAACAAAACAAAACAACAAAAACCCAACAACAAACAAGAGAGGCAAGGCCTTCAAGACTCACTTGTGATAAATTAAGTCCCCTAGCATTAATTACAGAGTAATTCCCCTTTTTTACTATTTGCCCCAAAACATTTGCATAATAAATAAAACTTCCATGCTTATCAAAAGAAGTTCCTGTTTGAACAAAAAATGATAATAATAACTCCTCTTGTTGTTGTGTCAGAATAAGAGGTCAAAGTGCCAAGTTTAGAGAATACAAAAAATATAAATATAACAGTAAATGCAGTTTGCATATAATTAGGCTTCTTTTTTTTTCTTTTTTTTTGTGCCCATCCCAGAGGTGCAATATTGTTTTAAACAAGATGACTGGAAAGAACTGAATTTTTCCTATTTTTATGCCAAATTTGGTGTCAACTGACAAAGTATTCGCAGAGAAAATGTCAATGTTAAAGTTTACCACGGACACACAGACACACGGACACACACACACACACACAGACAACCGAACACCAGGTTAAAACATAGACTCACTTTGTTTACACAAGTGAGTCAAAAAAGAATTTATGGTCAATACTTTCTGCAATAATGTCACAAGTTCAACAAAATACACCGTCTGCTGCTGCCTTTTGTTTCATATCTTATCAGTGCTGGTGCAAACTCTCTCTCTCATTCTCTCTCTCTCTCTCTCTCTCTCTGTCCTCTCCAAAATTATATGCAGGTATTATAATAGTTTGTTGTGTTTTTGTTGTTGTTTTTTGGGTTTTTTTACAGTCAGCAGATGTTGAGTAGCATTGTATGAGCTAACCTGTTTGTACGAATTACTTCTCGAGGAAAAGTGGGGTATGAAAGGGAAAAAAAAACCGTTTAAATGTGTAATTTTACCAGGAAACAGATTTTATACATACATATACATATATATATATAAAAGAAAGAAGAAAAAAAGAAACAAGAGTTTTGTTTTTGATAAATGAAACAAAAATGAAAATGTAAACAAAATGATTTTAGTACATTGTCAATGGTGGTTAATAGAAATAAAGAAAAATACTGGGTGGTCCCTGAACTCCAGGGTGAAAGAACAAAACAAAGCAAAACAAAACAACAAAAACCCAACAACAAAAAAACCATACATTAAAATAACAAAGGGGGGGGGGGAGGGGGGACCCAACCCACTCTCGCAATACATAACCAGTGGGATTAGCATCCGACGAACGTATAGCGACTGGTTACGTTAACAAACTTCATGACGCTTACAACACCTGTTCGGTAATGTGTCAGCTGTTGTTACCTCATTTGTCGGGGAAAAACTGTAGGAGCTTATAATTAACACTGTATCCCAACACACAGACACTAAAAAAACAACCAGTTTCAGTTTTCTTGAGAAGGTATCACTGCGTTAGGACACATCCATATACGCTACACCACATCAGTTAGGCAGATGTCTGACAGCGGCAGCATAAACCCAATGCTAGTCAGGCCTTCGGCATTCAGCAAAAGCTGCAAACATTTTTTGCTACTTTATAAGCTTACTGACACAAGTAACTTTGCGGCAGCGAGTGAAACAACAAGTTTGTAGCGATTGACGTCAATGTGAAATTATGTCAGCCGATGACGCGACACTCAGTAGCCTACAGTTCATGGCGAGTCAGTTTTATATAGATCCGAGATCGAGAGCCAAAACTACCAAACGCACACATATACGCACGCACGCACACACACACACACACATTCTCACACCGTTGGCAAAGAATACACTACTACATGCATGCATGCACTCACACACACACACACACACACACACACACACACACACGAAAGTCAAGACATACATGCATGCATGCATACATACATACATACAAAGTAAAAATTAGGTATAAGAATTTGAGAGTTTGAGGAGATGCGTACGTGTGTTGACAATAGACAGGAAAATTAAGGCGGCAGTGAAAATTATCAACAGCACAAACAGGATCCGTGACAGAGCCGGAGGTCAGTGCTTGAGAGAAAGAAAGATATGATATACAATCAACGGAAGGTTTCTGTTTCAGTCTGACAACCGGGTAGGACGCCACTGCATGAGAGACGTACGTACTGTTGGGTTCAGTACTGATAAATATCGCCGAATGAATGAGAGGACATGCAAACCGGTTGACTGGGGCCTGGAACACGTCGGCACGCGGGACACTGCACACACACAAACGCGCGCGCGCGCGCGCACGCACTTCCGGCATGCACGCACACTGCACACGGCTCACACACATACACACACACACACACACACACACACACACACATGTGACATGCACGCGCGCGCGGCGTACACTGACGGCAGACACACTGTGACTGTGATTGTGACTCGGACACACACACACACACACACACACACACACACACACACACACACACACACACACACTGACGACACATACACACACACTACGATACACACACACACACACACACACACACACACACACACACACACACACATTGAAAACGACTCGATTGAAAACAAATATTACGTTACTCAGCACTGTTACGACTAATGATAATAATGATAATCATATGTAGTAATAATGATATTGATAACAGTCATTTCCAGCCATTCAAATCAGTAAATAACTCATTGTCTAAACTTTTATGTTTTAATCAAGTTGTTTTTGTTCTTTTTGTTGTTTTTTTGGTGTGTTTTTTTTTTTTTACTGACTTCCATTGTTCAGTTTACTATTTCCGTCTGAACGTACACATGTTCATCAGAATGCTTTGAACGATCGTTGTGAGTGCGCGCGCGCGCGGACGGTGTGTGTGTGTGTGTGTGTGTGTGTGTGTGTGTGTGTGTGTGTGTGTGTGTGTGTGTGTGTGTGTGTGTGTGTCGTGTGTGTGTGTGTGTGTGTGTGTGATCTGTGTGTGTGTGTGTTTGTGTGTGCCGTGTGTATGTGTGTGTCAGTGTGTGTGTGTGTGTGTGTGTGTGTGTGGAGGGGGTGTGGGTTTGTGGGATGGAGTTGCCGAACGGGATGACTGATATATGTGCGTCAGTGTGGGGGTGTATTTGTGTGTTTTTACATGCCGTATGCACTGGTATGCGTCATCAAGTTGTTTTTTTAAGATTGGGCCGGGCTGGGGAGGGTGGTAGGGGAGAGGGAAGAGGGTAGCAGAAAAGGTAGAAAACTATTTTTTTAAAATGCATAACTAACATGCAGTTACATTTAACAGTAACAATTCAGTAATGATAATAATAACAATCAGAAGCCAATGACACAATTCTGAAGTACATAAAAGGAATGTAGAAACAGGGCTATGAACTAATGCCTGTGAAAGTTCGACCATAAGAACCTCGTCAGAAATAACTTTCCAAAAATCATCTGCAGAATTGTTATTCTCTTTTAAATACTTGGGTAAGAAGGTACGTAACTGCTGACAGTGAAACAATGATGCAAGCTGAACTGCTTACCACAGATGCATGTAATTTTTTTTTTTTTTTAATTTTTTTTTTTATACTTTGTCTTCAGCGCATCAAGTTTTATACGGAAGAAAGTAGAGGTTATTAATCTTGTATGGCAAGCCGGATTGATTCGGTATCTTTTCTTTAATACTATTCTCGGGGAATAATGTTCCTTTAAGTTTTACTAAAAACTTTTCCTTCCATCGGTTATGAAATCGACCCCATGCTGTTTTTTCAAACAAAGTGTATGCCTCTTTTACGGAAAGACGAACATGTATTTTTGTCGATTTTTCTGAATCTTGTGCTCATCTTTTAGCTGTTTTATCAGCAGTTTCATTGCCATGAATGCCCACATGAGAAGGCAGTGTGTGTGTGTGTGTGTGTGTGTGTGTGTGTGTGTGTGTGTGTGCAGTATGCATGTATAAGTGCACTTACGCATTACGTCTGGTACATACCCCTGGATGAAACAACTGATGTTTATGTTCAGTTTCAGTATGTGTTTAAAAAAAAAAAAAAAGAAAGCTCTTTTAGCCTTTTTTTTCTAACTTCTAATGCAACGACGTGACTAAGTTTCTCTATTCTTATCTGTTGACTTATTCTCTCTTTCTTTCCAGCTCTCTCACCCCTTCCCGGCGGTGATTTTCTTCAGACTTAATTGAAACATATCAATATCGAATAACCAGGAGCAAGTAAGTCTTACAAGGTAAAATGTATATTCACTGCAGGGGATTATGCCCCTTGACGCACGCTTCCGTGCAACAATTTTTCTTGGTTCAGCGTTACCGCGTTTGTTGCTGAATTTGCAGTGGACAGTCCCCTTTGAAACTTATCACAATTTGCCTCAGAACACACTCTAAAACTTTTACTTTGTCTCAGATCTTGCATTGAGAGTACCACGAGCAACAGTTCGTGACTCATCCGTCCGCCATTTTAGATTGATGATCAGATCGGAAGTAGGAAGAGCTGAAAAGCAAGACATCTGTGAAAGTGAACCGACTTTGTGTGAGACTGTGATCATATTGTTTCCGTTCCGTCTGTGAGACCAAATGCAGCCATGAGTTGGGGCACCGAGCTTTGGGTTCGTTCTGTTTGGACTGCTACTTGTTTTTGACCAGTTTAGTTTTAATCGGTTAATCGTCACCATCCCTAGCCCACCTCAGTCATCACGACATCAGTTACTCGAGCAGACATTGGTTACATCTCGGTTCGGTCTGTCAGCAGCGCATGTTTTAACTTCCATTTTTCATCGACTCTGGCTAGATATTTGAAGGAGTGGGTTGACAGATTCACACCGATAGGAAATAGCTTTATAGAATGGGACAAAAAAAACATTGTTATGAAAATGGAAATCACTACTGGTTTTGCATGGGAATGAGCGTCATGTTTCAAACTGCTAAATAAACCCAACACGCTTTAATAAAGAACCGTGCACCGGTGTCTAGTTCAGTGGTTGTAGTTTTGTTGTAGTATTTAGTACAGGAAGGAGAATATGTAGTGGAGAGGAGAAACGCACATGATTGATATTTTGAGTTATTTGGACAGGATGAAGACACACTTTGATCGTTGGATATTGGTGACCAATGTCACTGGTTTTTATCATTCATTGACTGCAACCATATTATTACTAGAGATTAAACTAAAGATGTGTTGCAGATTTACAGCTTGTAATGGTTGCTATCAGATAGCCATCAACAGCCCATTGAAAGAAAAAAAAAAGGGAAAAAATATTGTAGATTAAGAATGAAAGATTTTGTTGTTGTTGATTTTACTCCACTATAAACTTGTGATTTTTATCAGCACCAAAAAAAAAAAAAAAAGAAATAAAAATTATTGCCTTCATCATTTGTATTCTCATTTTGAAACATGTACTGCTTTGATAGTTTTTAATGTTTGATGTACACATATCAGTTTTGGTCACAGTGTGTTGTTAATAGTTTATATGTGGGTTTTTTTCTTTTTTTTTTTTTTTTTTTTTTTTTTTTTAGAATGGAGAAAAATGAAATTGTAAATACTAAGATAGCATTGTTGTTTGTTTAAATGATTATGAAATGATTAATGTGTCAAACTTTATTTTAAAATATGTGTGTGTGTGTGTGTGTGTGTGTGTGTGTGTGTGTGCGTTTGTGTGTGTGTGTGTGTGTGTGTGTGTGTGTGTTTCTATATTATTATATGTGTGCATGATATTTTGTCAAAATTAAAAATTTTCCGCCACAGGTAATAGTAGATCATATCAATATATGCTTTTATTTCAAACTTTGTAACCTTGGTTATTGTTGTTTTGTTTGTTTTTGCTGAGAAATATTCCCACATTCAGTCATCAGTGAGTGATCTTCTATGTATATATATTCATGAATATATGATATGTATGACCATTTTCATCAATTCTAAATTCCTATTATAGGCATCCATACTTTGTTTTCATGCGTGTTAAAGTTTATTTTTGGCACATTCTGAGCTGACATAAGTTACCAATCTTGACTATAGACATATATATGCTGTATATTTATACTTTCTATGACTGATATGTTTCCAAACATTACTTTATGAAGAGGTTGCAGTTCAGAATCAAACTCAAAGGTCAAGGTCATAATATTATGCATCAGGGGAAAGTCTTTGTTGGCATGACAGAGCTTGCATTCAGTGATAAATTCAAAATGAAATGTGGTTACAAGTACAATGTCTGGTCAAGCTGAGAGCGAAAACCCAATTGCATGTTAAGATCTGAGGTCAAAGGTCTGTGTAAATCTACTAAATGTCAAGTATCGTGTCATTGATTACTGGGTTGCATATTATAAACAAAAATAACCCCCCCCCAAAAAAAAAAACAAAAAAAAAACCAAAAACAAAACAAAACACCAAACCGAAACCAAAAGCAACAACAAACCTCCCCAAACATATTGAGTTTTGAAAGATTATAGATTTTGCATCCAGTCAGTTGTAACTGGATCTCAGAGATTGAAATTTTTTCTTCACTTAGATAGGATACATGTTTGATAAGACAGAGAAAAACAAAATACTAACTATTCTTATCCAGCGTTTTGAAGGCACCCCCAAAAAAGGCTTACATCTGGCACTATTTAATAATTTTTAAGAGTTTTATTATGAGATGTCTCAAAGAATTTTTGGATGTGTGGGTCACTGGGTGTGTTTGTGTGGGAGGGGTGACGGGGGGAGGGGGGAGGGTTGCTAGCATTTTGTTCAAATAATCTTCTTACTACAATCTTAGTGTTATGATGATACTGTCGTGACATGCTGTGTCTCGCGCTTTGTTCTGATGGGCGCAGCAGCCGAGAGATTAAACTAAGCATTGCACTTTCAAGCTTAGGGTTCTGGGTTCAGATCCTGGGTGCGGCGCCTGGTCAAGGTCACCGTCATCAATGGTGGTGATTGTTCTGGTTTCCCAGGTCAACAGACACATCAGCTAGTGACTGACTGATCCTCCACCATGTGTAAGCACACATACAGAGGATCAGGTTCATGCGACGGGTGCAATAGCCGAGTGGTTAAAGCGTTGGACTTTCAATCTGAGGGTCCCGGGTTCGAATCACGGTGACGGCGCCTGGTGGGTAAAGGGTGGAGATTTTTCCGATCTCCCAGGTCAACATATGTGCAGACCTGCTAGTGCCTGAACCCCCTTCGTGTGTATATATGCAAGCAGAAGATCAAATACGCACGTTAAAGATCCTGTAATCCATGTCAGCGTTCGGTGGGTTATGGAAACAAGAACATACCCAGCATGCACAGCCCCGAAAGCGGAGTATGGCTGCCTACATGGCGGGGTAAAAACGGTCATACATGTAAAAGCCCACTCGTGTGCATACGAGTGAACGTGGGGGTTGCAGCCCACGAACGAAGAAGAAGAAGAAGAAGATTCATGCATTTTAACATCCTGTAATCCATCATGTCAGATCTATAGACACAGCTAACATCTTGTTATCCGTGTTGGTGTTCAGTGGGCTATGGAAATGACATACCCAGCATGCACACCCCTGGAAACGGAGTATGGTAGTTGCAGCCCATGAATGCAGAAGAAAGAACCTTTTTGTTTGTTTGTTTGTTTTTGTTTTGCTTTGTTTTGTTTTTTGAACATGTTTGTAACTTTTGTAAAATTTCCCCAATGATGAGACACTATCTATGACTGAAGGATTAAACATTCTCAGTATTACTGGCATTTATAATGATGTCTGTGTGTGTGTGTGTGTGTGCCGTGGAAGCTGCGATACGTAGCCTAGAAATGAGTGTGTGGAGGAGGGGGTAGAGGAGGTGTAGGGTAATGTGTGTGTGTGTGTGTGTGTGTGTGTGTGTGTTGGGACTCATGTACGTTTATGTGTATTTGACTGTGCTTTCATATCTGTGAAACTGCATGTTTGGTGCATATCTGTTATGCATGTGTGGGTGTATGTGTGAATGTGTGTCTTCATGTTTTACATTTATTTGCTTATTTATCATCATTGTTGTCTTATTTATTTATTTATTCATTATTATTATTATTATTGTTACTACTACCTTTTTTATATTGTAATTATTTATTTATTTACTCATTTATGCACGCTTATCTATTATTTATTCACCTTTTTTTTTTTCTCAAGGCCAGACTAAGCACGTTGGGTTACGCTGCTGGTCAGGCATCTGCTTGGCAGATGTGGTGTAGCGTATATGGGTTTGTCTGAACGCAGTGACGCCTCCTTGAGCTACTGAAACTGAAACTGAAAACTGTGCCTCTGATGCAGGACCAATACGATAATGTGGGAGGGCATACGCAGAAAGGGCTGGAGTTCTGCGAGAAGTTCAACAGCTTCCTGAAGGAGAGAGCCGCTGTGGAGCAAGAGTATGCCAGAAGTTTGAAGTAAGTCTGGCATCTAATGATATATGTTTGTAAGACCAGAGATACCATATAAAACATGTGGTGTGTGTGTGTGTGTAGTGTGTTTGTGTGTGTGTGTGTGTGTGTGTCTGTATGTGTGTGACTCTGTGTGTATGTGTACAAACACGTGTGTGTGTGTGTGTTTGTGTGTGTATCTGTATGTGTGTGACTGTGTGTATGTGTACACGCACATGTGTGTGTGTGTGTGTGTGTGTGTGTGTCTTTGTGTGTCTGTGTGACTGTACGCGCACATGTTGGTTAGTTTAACTCCTTAAAGTCCTGTTTTTATTTGTTTATTTATTTATTGATCTATTTATCTTTTTTTGTGTGAATTAAAAAAAAAAAGGGTGTGTGTGTGTGGGGTTAGAATGGGGCGTTTGTGCTGGTTATTTATCTTATCAAAATAGCATGATCAGTATTGTTGATTAAAAAGAAAGTTATTCAGGGAGTAAAACTAAAAGAGGGGTTGGATGTTGATGGAAAAAATACTTGTGTTTATAATAGAATGTACAAGTCATTATTACCTTTGTGTCTAGTTCAGTTACTGATAATCAGAAATGGGACTTTTCATATTGACCATCCTTTTCCTGGAGCTTTTGCTCGGGGAACGCTGGACAGGATTCATGTTGTCTCAAGCCTTTTGAGAGTGATGAAAAACATAACTCAAGTTTTGTCTGAATGCGATCGGCTGATTGCTTTCGCCAGCCGTATTATTTATTTGTTAGTGGAGACTTCCTGGTCCGTCCTTGAGTGGCGACTTACACAAGAGTCTGTCGTCACTGTTGCTGACTTTTAAGTTACTGCGTGTCACCGTGGTGGTGTTGAGTTACTGGGTGATGGGTGCAATAGCCGAGTGGTTAAAGCGTTGGACTTCCAATCTGAGGGTCCCGGGTTCGAATCACGGTGACGGCGCCTGGTGGGTAAAGGGTGGAGATTTTTCCCGATCTCCCAGGTCAAGATATGTGCAGACCTGCTTAGTGCCTGAACCCCCTTCGTGTGTGAACGCATGCAGAAGATCAGATATGCACGTTAAAGATCCTGTAATCCATGTCAGCATTCGGTGGGTTATGGAAGAAAGAACATACCCAGCATGCACACCCCCGAAAGTGGAGTATGGCTGCCTACATAGCGGGGTAAAAACGGTCATGCACGTAAAAGCCCACTCGTGTACATGCGGGTGAACATGGGAGTTGCAGCCCACGAATGCAGAAGAAGAAGATGAAGAGTTAGTGGGTGTACATACTTGTAATTAATAGTATACAGAGCTTCGTTTGTATGTAAATTGTGTCACTGCAGGAGGGTTTGACCTACTTCTGATCTGGTGTAGTTCAGGCTCTGGTCTCATGAGTCTGAATGTTGAGGACTTGCACTTGCAGTCATTAGATACTACACTTTCACTGCCACTGCTTGTGATTCTGATAGAAATTATAATAGTACGTTGTTATGGCCTGTGGATGTAGATGCAGCTGTGTAGTTTGTCAGTATCTTTCTTTTCCCCCCTCCCTCCACCCCTACCCCCCAACCCTTACCCCCCCTTTTATTTCTGTTGTTATTATTTTTTAAATTTTATTTCAAGTTAAGTTTTCTCTTTGACTGGTTTAACTCACTCAGTACGGCCAGTCCTCTCTTCTCCTCTACACAGACCCCTCGGATGTCCAGTGGGTGTCTGAATGACCCAACCTTTAGCTTCCGTCGTCAGAACTGTGGTATTCTTTGTCAACATTCACCTCTTCATTATAAGAGCCTTCCGCATGCAATATTTCGATGATGGTAATTGGGGTGAAACGCTGTTAACATCGTCTCCTTCGCCGTTCGTATGGAGAGAGTTAAAAAAAACTCATGAGTCTCTTTGGTGGTTGGCTGCACTGTGGGCCACATGGTTCAATGATTTAATTTATGCAGTCTGAAAAGGAAAAAAAAAAAAAAAAAAGACATTAACACCTTCATTGCCCTCAATGAATAGCGGAAAAACTGTCATGTACTTAGTTAAGTATTATGATTCTATTGACTGCCAGCTCAAGGCCTGACTAAGCGCGTTGGGTTACGCTGCTGGTCAGGCATCTGCTTGGCAGATGTGGTGTAGCGTATATGGATTTGTCTGAATGCAGTGACGCCTCCTTGAGCTACTGAAACTGAAACTGACTGCCAGATGTATTATCAAGTAATGTAGTCAACATTATCTCTTATTGCTGAGGCATGTATACATGTACCCCACATGTTTTGCTATTTCCCCCTATTGTATGATCACTCTGGCAGTTAGCTGTCAGAGTTGTTTGTTTTTTTTGAGTGGGAGAACAGTGTTGGTGGCAGAGAATACTTTGGCAGTGGAAGGGTTAAGAACTAAACGTTCTGAATCAGTGAATTGTCCATACATAGGTTAGACCCGAGAGTAATGGATGCACACATGGTCATGGTTGTGAACACAAACACAGACATGCATGCACATGCACATGCACACGCTTGCACACTGTGGACATGAAACCTGACAAAATTTAAAAGGTTTATTATATGTGGCCTTCTGCACATGTTTCAGTGAGTGTATATAATGTGAAATTTGGTGAACTTTGAACTATTTTAACAAGAACATCTGTACTTTTTGTTAGCAATCTTTATACTTAAATTTTACACATATATTCATATCATTGCCTTATTTCTTATTGCATTAACAATGTATACTGGGTGCATGATTCATATATATGATTATTAATGATAGTATAGATCTGTGGAAGAAAGTTCGTGGTCAGACTAAATGCAGCTTTTTTAGTTTGCACAAGCATCAGTTATGATGGCTAACAAAAAACAACAACAAAACCCAGTAGCATTTATTGTAGTGAACCCCCCCCCCCCAAAAAACAAAACAAAACAAAACAAAACAAAAACAACCCAAAAAACCCTCCAAAAAACCAACAAAAAACAACAACCACAAAACATACACACACATAAAAAAAAAAGAAAAAAAAAAGTACCAGTTGCTTGCATTACAATGTTACGACTTAAAAAAAAAATCCACATGAACATTAATGTTCACCTCATGTGACACATACTACAGTCGATGGGGTTAACCATCCCACGACAGTGAGAGGAGAAGGGGGTGGAATGGGGGTAAGGGGGGGGTGGGTGAGGGGGGGGGGTGGAACAGGAGGGGTGGGTGGGTGGGGGAGGAGGGACCTACTACATCTAACTAACAATGCACAGACCCCCCCCCCCCCCACCCCACCAGGATGAGGACATGTTGACGGTTTGAAGGCAGGCTGTTGTGAGGATGATGCCAGAGTTTCTGTTGTGGGGGCTCAAGACTCGAGAGCCCTGGATTTGAACTCGCCTGACGGGCGCAATAGCCGAGTGGTTAAAGCGTTGGACTGTCAATCTGAGGGTCCCGGGTTCGAATCACGGTGACGGCGCCTGGTGGGTAAAGGGTGGAGATTTTTACAATCTCCCAGGTCAACATATGTGCAGACCTGCTAGTGCCTGAACCCCCTTCGTATGTATATACAAGCAGAAGATCAAATATGCACGTTAAAGATCCTGTAATCCATGTCCGTGTTCGGTGGGTTATGGAAACAAGAACATACCCAGCATGCACACCCGCGAAAACGGAGTATGGCTGCCTACATGGCGGGGTAAAAACGGTCATACACGTAAAAGCCCACTCATGTATATACGAGTGAACGTGGGAGTTGCAGCCCACGAACGCAGAAGAAGAAGAAGAAGAAGAAGAACTCGCCAAATCTAAGCACATTGGGTTATGCTGCTGGTCAGGCATTTGCTTGGCAGATGTGGTGTAGCATAAATATATGGATTTGACCGAACGCATTGATGCCTCCTTGAGCTACTGATACTGATACTGATACTGAGCTCACCACCTGAATGCGAAACTTGGCTTGTTCTTTCAACCCAGAGGAGGAGCAAAGCAGGCATGGAACAGGGGCAGTGTTTTAGATATATTTATAATATACATGATGGAACGGTGGTCTGGAGGTAATGCCTAGCCATCTAACTCTAAGAAGTGAGTAACATACATGTCCAAGGGTTCAAGACCCAGATATGACTTCTTCAGCATTAGCTGGAATTTTTATTTTTTTTAAATATTTTTTTTTACTTTCCCATCTGTAAGGCCTTGAGTGGGTTGGGCTGGGCGTTAGTCTTTCAAATGAGACAAAAACAAAGGTCCCTATATGTATACAGGCGGCATGCACTTAGCACACATAAAAACAACAACAAAAACACCCACAGCAAGAAAAGGGTGGTTGTCCCTGGTGTAATTCCATCAGGAAAAAGAATCCACTTTGGTAGTAAAACCAATACACCTGCTGACAGAAAAAAAAAAAAAAAAAAAAACAGAAAGAAAAAAAAAAGGGGGTGGGGCTGGGGATGTGGGGGGTGCGGTGGGGGGGGGGGGGGGGGCACAGTGCTCCCCTGCACTGTGGTGACGTACCCTCTCTCCCAGTCAGGGTCGGGGAGATAGCAGCCTGCCGAATTTCACACAGAAAAATCTGTTTGCGAAAGACCGAAAAAAGACCGAAAAAAAAAGTACTACAACACAACGACAACGACAACAACAAGCAACAAACAAACACATCAGCCCCCCACGGCCACCACCGCTTCAGCCACAGCCACAGCCACAGCCAGCAGCTGTCCCTAGACCCCGACGGGGGGCATGGCGCAAGGGGCGGTGGTGTTGCCCTCCTGCAGGTAGTTGGAGGTGTGGTGGGAGGGGTAGCGGTGGCAGTGCAGCTTGGCCGGCCAGGGGAGCCCCGCCCAGCTGTCGTGGAACTGGCGGCGGCAGTCGTGGCGCACCTGGTGGCACACCTCGCGGCAGGGCACCACGTAGGGCCGGTCGCGCAGGGGCCCGTGGATGCAGAAGGGCATGAAGGCCCCGCAGAGCAGGAAGGGCAGGCGCCCCGAGCAGCCCGACTCCACCAGGGCCGAGTACTGCTGCATCTCCACCACGATCTCGTCCAGGTCCGACTGTGATGGGTGGGCGGGGTGGGTGGTAGGGTAGGGTTGGGTTGGGAGGGGATGGGGTGAGGGGCGTGAGGGGGGGGAGGGGGTGTTGGTGGGGGGGGGGGGGAGAGAAGGGTTGTGGGTTGATTGTGGGAGTGGGGGATTCGGGTGGGATGGGAGGGGGGGTTGGGGTGGACAACAAACAAAACAAAGCGAAATGAAATGAAACAAAGTTAATTTTGTTTGGAGGGATGTGTGGAGTTGGTTTGGGGGGTGGGGGGGATGGGGGTGTGTGGGGGGTGGGCAAAACAAAGTTAATTTTGTTTGGAGAGATGGAGGGAGGAAGTGTGTGTGTGTGGGGGGGGTGGGTGTGTGTGTGGGGGGGGGTTGGGGTGGGTGGGGGAGGGGGGGGGGGGTTGTGAGGGGGGGCAGACGAGAAACAAAATGAAATGAAACCAAGTTTGAGATTTGGAGCTGTGAGGGGTGAGGTGGCTGAGATTTAGGGTATTGCGGGAGGTGGTGGTTGAGATTTGTGGATGTCAGGGGGAGGGGGGTTTGAGATTAATGGCTGTGATTGGTGGGCTGGTCGAGATTTGGGGCGCTGTGATTGGTGGGTTGGTTGAGATTTGGGGCTGTGATTGGTGGGTTGGTTGAGATTTGGGGCGCTGTGATTGGTGGGTTGGCTGGTTGAGATTTGGGGTGCTGTGATTGGTGGGTTGGTTGAGATTTGGGGCGCTGTGATTGGTGGGCTGGTTGAGATTTGGGGCGCTGTGATTGGTGGGTTGGCTGGTTGAGATTTGGGGTGCTGTGATTGGTGGGTTGGTTGAGATTTGGGGAGCTGTGATTGGTGGGTTGGTTGAGATTTGGGGTGCTGTGATTGGTGGGTTGGTTGAGATTTGGGGGGCTGTGATTGGTGGGTTGGTTGAGATTTGTGGCTGTGATTGGTGGAAGTGGAGGGGGAAGGGGTGGGGGGTGTGTGTGGGAGGGGGGTGAGGGGTGGGGAGAGGTGGGGGGGGGAGGGTGGGGGGAGGTGAGTGGTCAAACACTACACTGACAGCACCCCAGAATGACAACATGTTTAACTGAGATAGGGCGGCAAAAAAAAAGAAAAAAAGAAGAAAAAAAAAGAGGCCAGTTTTCATGTGAAGTTTCTTCTGTGATTCCACCCTGAAAACATTTTGACTGCGTGCTTGGCACTCTGCCAACTATGAGTTATTCCCCAGCAGTAGGGAGAGGTGTTGGCAGGCAAAAAGCCACGCATATTCATGATGATGAATTCACACACTTTTGTGCATGCACAAACAGACACACACACACACACACACACACACACACACACACACACACACACACACACACACACTCTCTCTCTCTCTCTCTCTCTCTCTCACACACACACACACACAGCTTGAACAACATAGGATGCCAGTGACAGGACGAGGTGGAGATAACCATAAACGTGAAACCCACTCACAGTTGAGTGGATCTTGAACGCATGCATGCATGTGTCAGTATGTGTCATTTTCCACTTTCTATTACAAGTGCACAAAGAGGAGGGGGCTTTGAACCGCCCCCTCCCCCCCCCCCCCCCCCCCCCCCCCCACCAGCCCCCCACCTCCCACCCCTTTCCTCTCCCCTCCTTCTCAGCACTGCTGTTCTGAGAATGGAATAGGAATATGTGTGCATGACTGATAGCATTTCAGCTGTGGAGCTAGTTGAAGAAAAGAATTGTTAAAAAGACTAACAAGGAATTAGTCGGTTTGTGTGTGCATGTGTGGTGTGCTTGTGTGATTCCTGTATGTGTGTGTGTGTGTGTGTGTGTGTGTGTGTGTGTACACGTGTGACTATATAATATGTGTGTGTACGAGAGTGAAAGAGTGTGTGGGTGTCGTGCGGTGTGCGTGTGTGAGTGCATGCGTGGGTGACACTGTATATATGTGTGTGTGTGTGTGTGCGCGCGTGTGTGACTGTGTGTATGCATGAGAGTGAAAGAGAGAGAGAGAGAGAGTGTGTGTGTGTGTGTGTGTGTGTGTGTGTGTGTGTGTGTTTGTATATATGTGAGAGTGAGAGAGAGCGAGAGAGTGTGTGTGTGTGCATGCATGTAATATGTATGTATATGTGCATGCATACATGTCATTGTCCACTTTCTACAAGTGCACAAAGAGGAGGGGCTTTGAACCGACCCTCCACCCCTCCCCCCCCACCAGCCCCCCACCTCCCACCCCTTTCCTCTCCTCTCCCCTCCCCTCCTTCTCAGCACTGCTGTTCTGAGAATGGAATAGGAATATGTGTGTGCATGATTGATAGCATTTCAGCTGTGGAGCTAGTTGAAGAAAAGAATTGTTTAAAAAGACTAAGAAGGAATTAGTCGGTTTGTGTGTGCATGTGTGGTGTGCTTGTGTGATTCCTGTATGTGTGTGTGTGTGTGTATGTGTGTGTGTGTTGTGTGTGTGTGTGTGTGTGTGTGTGTTGTGTGTACACGTGTGACTATATAATATGTGTGTGTACGAGAGTGAAAGAGTGTGTGGGTGTCGTGTGGTGTGCGTGTGTGAGTGCATGCATGGGTGACACTGTATATATATGTGTGTGTGTGTGTGCGCGCGTGTGTGACTGTGTGTATGCATGAGAGTGAAAGAGAGTGTGTATGTGTGTGTGTGTATGTGAGTGAGTGAGTGAGTGAGTGTGTGTGTGTGTGTGTGTGTGTGTGTGTGTGTGTGTGTGTGT
>NC_134906.1:25963233-25970733 GCF_041734735.1 Babylonia areolata
GGGGACACCAGTGACTCTGAATTCTTTTATAAGCTGACCCGGGAGATCAGCAGAAATGTGTGCCACACTTCCCCCAACCAACCAACCAACAATTGACAGCTGAGATTAGAACGCTGGACTTAGGACTTTTACTCACAACAAGCCAGATATTATTTCAGTCGCTGTCTAATCTTCTTCTTCTTCTTCTTTTGTGCTCATAAGGTGCCTACTTCCTTGTACCCTTGTAGAAATCTATGACAAATATAACCTTCACTTCAAGAGGGGGGAAAAAATCTATGACCGGGCTTTTATATGTATAGCCGTTTTTACATGGCCATTTAGTAAGCCTTCTTCCTTGTACACTTGTAGAAATCTATGACAAATATAACCTTCACTTCAAGAGGGAGGAAAAAATCTGTGACGGGGCTTTTATACGTATGGCTGTTTTTACATGGCCATTTAGTAAGCCGTAATGTTCTTTCAGGTTTTGTGCATCAGCGTGCTAGGTATGCTCGCTTGTAAATGTTTCCCTTACCTACCAAACGCTGACATGGATTACAATATCTCTCTATTGTGTGTATTTGATTTTTTTTCTCTCTCTCTCTTTTCAAGCGTAAACACACAAAGGGGGATAAAATCACAAGCAGGCGTGCACAGTGTACGTTGAGCTAGGGGAGCTAAAAAAAGCTCCTCTCCATCCACCCTTGGCAATCCTCGCAGCGTTTCGACTGGGATCCAACCCCAAGGCCTTCAGATTGAACCACTTCTTCGACGGGCGCAATAGCCGAGTGGTTAAAGCGTTGGACTGTCAATCTGAGGGCCCCGGGTTCGAATCACGGTGACGGCGCCTGGTGGGTAAAGGGTGGAGATTTTTTTACGATCTCCCAGGTCAACATATGTGCAGACCTGCTTAGTGCCTGAAACCCCTTCGTGTGTATATGCAAGCAGAAGATCAAATACGCATGTTAAAAATCCTGTAATCCATGTCAGCGCTCGGTGGGTTATTGAAACAAGAACATACCCAGCATGCACACCCCCGAAAACAGAGTATGGCTGCCTACATGGCGGGGTAAAAACGGTCATACACGTGAAAGGCCTACTCGTGTACATACGAGTGATCCAGATCATACCTCCACACCCCACACCAAAAACCAGTACCAAAAAAAAAAAAAAAAAAAAAAAAAATCCCCACAAAAAACAAATCACCTTCCCCCCCCCAAAAAAAAACCCCCAACAGAAACTAAGGGCAGACCCAACCCCCAACCCCCCCAACAAAAACCCAAACCAACCCCAACAGATTGTTTGTTGCCCCTACACCACACTACAGGCAACAAGGGATTACCCACAGGATTTACATTATATCACACTGTAATAACAAGACAGGCCACCAACACCACCAGAGAAAACACAACAAGAGAGGCAAGGCCTTCAAGACTCACTTGTGATAAATTAAGTCCCCTGGCATTAATTACAGAGTAATTTCCCTTTTTTATTATCTGCACCAAAAAAACGTTTGCAAAAATAAATAAAAATTCCATGCTCAGCAAAAGAAGTTCCTGTTTGAACAAAAAATGATAATACTGACTCCTCTTGTTGTTGTGTCAGAATAAGAGGTCAAAGTGCCAGGTTTAGAGAATACAAAAAATATAAATATAACAGTAAATGCAGTTTGCATATAATTAGGCTTCTTTTTTAAAAATGTTTTTGTGCCCATCCCAGAGGTGCAATATTGTTTTAAACAAGATGACTGGAAAGAACTGAATTTTTCCTATTTTTATGCCAAATTTGGTGTCAACTGACACAAAGTATTTGCAGAGAAAATGCCAATGTTAAAGTTGACCACGGACACACAGACACACGGACACACACACACACACACACACACAGACAACCGAACACCGTGTTAAAACATAGACTCACACTTTGTTTACACAAGTGAGTCAAAAAAGGGGGGGGCATTTAATTTAGCGCAGACCTGAGAGCGAGGCGCAGTCGAGGTGGTCCCCCCCCCCCCCCCCCCACACACACACAGACAACCGAACACCTGGTTAAAACATAGACTCACACTTTGTTTACACAAGTGAGTCAAAAAAGGGGGGGCATTTATTAATTAGCGCAGACCTGAAAGCGAGGCGCAGTCGAGGTGGTCCCCCCCCACACACACACACAGACAACCGAACACCGGGTTAAAACATAGACTCACTTTGTTTTACACAAGTGAGTCAAAAAAAAGGGGGGGGGGGGCATTTAATTTAGCGCAGACCTGAGAGCGAGGCGCAGTCGAGGTGGGCCCCCCCCCACACATACACACACACACAGACAACCGAACACCGGGTTAAAACATAGACTCACTTTGTTTTACACAAGTGAGTCAAAAAAAGGGGGGGGGGGGGGCATTTAATTTAGCGCAGACCTGAGAGCGAGGCGCAGTCGAGGTGGTCCCCCCACAGCAGGCCGTGGTGCCCCACCAGGGCGGAGCAGCGGGAGCGGGCCTTGGTGCAGGTCTTGCGGCAGGGGAGGTCGGTGCCCAGGACCCCGGGGGTGCAGCGGGGCAGGTAGAGGGCGCAGAGGAAGGTGCGCAGGTTGTCGGAGCAGCCCATGTCGATGAAGGGCCACCAGGGCTGCAGGGCCCAGTACACCTGTCTCGGGGCGGCCAGCCAGAGGGGGAGGGGGTGGGGGTTAGGAGGGGGAATGGAATGGGGGGTGGGTGGGGGGGGGGGTAGATCAATCTTCTTGAACTTCTTTTAACTCTCTCCATACGAACGGCGAAAGAGACGACATTAACAGCGTTTCATCCCAATTACCATCATCAAAATACTGCAAGCAGAAGGCTCTTATACTGAAGAGGTGAATGTTGACAAAGAATACCACAGTTCTGACGACGGAAGCTGAAGGTTGGGTCATTCAGACACCCACTGGACATCCGAGGGGTCTGCTGTAGAGGAGAAGAGAGGACTGGCCGTACTGAGTGAGTTAACTCTCTCTCTTTCTCTTGCTGCCGTTGTAAGCGAATTTTAGTTGACGAGAAAGTGCCAGGAAGGGAGGGGGATAGATCTGCTTGAACCTCTTTAGGTTGAACTCTTTCTCACCACAGTAGGGTAGTCGACTTTTTGTTTACTAGAAAGTGCCGGGAATGGAAGGGGTTAAATCTTACTGAACTTCTTTTACTCTTTCTCACTGCCGTAGGGAGGTTACTTTTAAGTTTACTAGAAAGTGCTGGGAAGTGAGGGGGATAGATCTTCTGGAACTTCTTTTTTAAGGCTCTCTCTTTCTCTTGCTGCCGTTGTAGGCGAATTTTAGTTGACGAGAAAGTTGCCAGGAAGGGAGGGGGATCAACCAGTCCAAACTGCTGACGCTGGTATCTGAGTGTTGATACCCATCAGTCAGTCAGCCAGTTCAACCTGCTGCTGGCTGGTAACTTAAGTATTGATATATCCATTCATCCATCAGTCAGTCTATCAACCAATTTTTGATCCAAACTGCTGACGGGCGCAATAGCCGAGTGGTTAAAGCGTTGGACTGTCAATCTGAGGGTCCCGGGTTCGAATCATGGTGACGGCGCCTGGTGGGTAAAGGGTGGAGATTTTTACGATCTCCCAGGTCAATGTATGTGCAGACCTGCTGGTGTCTGAACCCCCTTCGTGTGTATATGCAAGTAGAAGATCAAATACGCACGTTAAAGATCCTGTAATCCATGTCAGCGTTCGGTGGGTTATGGAGACAAGAACATACCCAGCATGCACACCCCCGAAAACGGAGTATGGCTGCCTACATGGCGGGGTAAAAACGGTCATACACGTAAAAGCCCACTCGTGTGCATACAAGTGAACGCAGAAGAAGAAGAAGAAGATCCAAACTGCTGAGGCTGGTTTCTAAGTTAGTAAGTATGAATCAGTCAGTCAAGCAAGCAAGCAAGCCTGCTCATGGCTCGTGTGGTTGAAGCAGTTAGGTGTTATTTAGGTATCAATATCAACCAGTCCATCCATCCACCTATCAATCCAGTCTGCTACTGGCTGGTATCTAAGTGTCGATACCCATCCATCCATCCATCCATCCATCCATCCATCCAATCTGCTACTGGCTGGTATCTAAGTGTCGATATCCATCCATCCATCCATCCAATCTGCTACTGGCTGGTATCTAAGTGTCGATATCCATCCATCAATCCATCCATCAATCAATCTATCCATCAATCAATCAATCAATCAACCAGTCCCACCTGCTGCTGGCTGGTGTGGTTGAAGCGGTTGGGCAGGCGGGTGTAGTTGTAGCCGACGAGCCCCCGACACATGGGCACCATCACCTCCTCGCACTCCAGCGTGGTGGAGTTGACAATCTCCTCGTCCTGGGCCCAGGTCGCCGCCGAGAGGGCGTAGAGGGTCAGGAGGGTCAAGGTCAGCCAGGGGGTCAGCGTGCGGCAGTGGTGGTGGTGGTGGTGGGAGTGGGCGGAGGAGGGGCGAGGTTTCTTGCTGCGGGAGGGCGTGGAGGGTGTCATGGTTGTTCGGTGAAGGAGTCGGACGAGCTCTTCAGTCTTGAGTCGGACGAGACGAACTCTTCAGTCTTTTTCTCCTTCTGTGTCTGTGGTTGGTGGCTTTGCTGATTGGAAAATAACGAATCCTTGGTTGTCACTGAGGACGTTAGAATGACTGTGCTAGTTCATTCTTTCTCTCCTGTTTCCAAGGAGGAGGAGGAAGAAGAAGAAGAAGAAGAAGAAGAAGAAGAAGGTGCCTTAGTTGTCGCTGAGGAAATTATTGTACACCTTTGTTTATCTCTCTAGTCATGTTTGTATTTGTATTTGTATTTCTTTTTATCACAACAGATTTCTCTGTGTGAAATTCGGGCTGCTCTCCCCAGGGAGAGCGCGTCGCCATACTACAGCGCCACCCATTTTTTTTGTATTTTTTCCTGTGTGCAGTTTTATTTGTTTTTCCTACTGAAGTGGATTTTTCTACAGAATTTTGCCAGGAACAACCCTTTTGTTGCCGTGGGTTCTTTTGCGTGCGCTAAGTGCATGCTGCACACAGGACCTCGGTTTATCATCTCATCTGAATGACTAACGTCCAGACCACCACTCAAGGTCTAGTGGAGGGGGAGAAAATATCGGCGGCTGAGCCGTGATTCGAACCAGCGCGCTCAGATTCTCTCGCTTCCTAGGCGGACGCGTTACCTCTAGGCCATCACTCCACCTTGAGTTGCTGAGGAAAGAGATCAAGTTGTAACTTGTCACTGAGGGCAGTTTAAAGCCTGAGTAAGTCAGTTCTGGCTGTGTTGCTGCTGATGAGGAAAAAGATCAGGTTGTCAAATTTGTCACTGAGGACTCTATAATACCTGTGTTAGTTCATTCTTGCTGTAGTACCGCTGAGAGAGAGAGAGAAAAAAAAAAGGATCACGTTGTCAATTGCCATTGAGGAAATGATGATACTAATGTCGAGAGTTAATTCTGACTGTATTGTTGCCAAGAAAAAAAAGAGTTCAAGTCCTTAATTTGTCACTGAGGAAATAGGAATGCATGTGTTTGTTTTTTTTTGTGTGTGTGTTTTTTTTGGGTTTTTTTCAACATTTTTTATTCAGACAAAGGTTTACAGATACAGAATTTATATGTTTTGTGCATTAGAAAGTATAGGGTAAGCATATAATTAAGTTCTAAGTACTGACAAATCTATAACAGCAAAACAATATATGTTCAATGTCAAAGTTCCAAGGTAGCATTGAAAAGCTTAATCTTGTATCAAACAGTTATAAAGTGCCCATTTTTCCACAAACTTGTTATATTCCATAGTTATGTTAAAGGCATACTGGTCTACTTCATATGCCTGTTTGAGGTCTGTTTTGAACATTTGTAATGTTGGTTTTACTTTGTTGATTCTACATTTGTATACATAGAATTTAGCTATCAATAAGATATATATGAGAAACATTCATCAGTTTTCGTTTTGTTATGTCCAAAAAAGCACCAGTGTGTCGTTCAGGTTAAGTAGGAATGCATGTGTTACTTGATTCTCACTGAAGTGTTGCTGGGAGGGGTGGGGGGGGGGGGGGGGGGAAGAAAAAAAAATCAGATAAGTTTGTCAGTTGTGACTGAGGATGTTAGAATCGCTGTGTTGGTTAATTCTGAGTGTATTGTTGCTGAAGAAAAGAAGAAAAAGATCAGGTTGTCAGAACAGCAGAAAAAGATCAGGTTGTCAGTTGTTATTGAGGATGCTAGAATCCCTGTGTTGGTTATTAATTCTCAGTGTATTGTTGCTGAAGAAAAGAAGAAAAAGATCAGGTTGTCAGTTGTTATTGAGGATGTTAGAATCGCTGTGTTGGTTAATTCTCAGTGTATTGTTGCTGAAGAAAAGAAGAAAAAGATCAGGTTGTCAGTTGTTATTGAGGATGTTAGAATCCCTGTGTTGGTTATTAATTCTCAGTGTATTGTTGCTGAAGAAAAGAAGAAAAAGATCAGGTTGTCAGTTGTTATTGAGGATGTTAAAAAATCCCTGTGTTGGTTAATTCTCACTGCATTGTTGCTGAAGAAAAGAAGAAAAAAGATCAGGTTGTCAGTTGTTATTGAGGATGCTAAAAAATCCCTGTGTTGGTTAATTCTCAGTGTATTGTTGCTGAAGAAAAGGGGAAAAAGATCAGGTTGTCAGTTGTTATTGAGGATGCTAAAAAATCCCTGTGTTGGTTAATTCTCAGTGTATTGTTGCTGAAGAAAAGAGGAAAAAGATCAGGTTGTCAGTTGTTATTGAGGATGTTACAATCCCTGTGTTGGTTAATTCTCAGTGTATTGTTGCTGAAGAAAAGAGGAAAAAGATCAGGTTGTCAGTTGTTATTGAGGATGTTAGAATCCCTGTGTTGGTTAATTCTCACTGTATTGCTGCTGAAGAAAAGAGGAAAAAGATCAGGTTGTCAGTTGTTATTGAGGATGTTAGAATCGCTGTGTTGGTTAATTCTCAGTGTATTGTTGCTGAAGAAAAGAAGAAAAAAGATCAGGTTGTCAGTTGTTATTGAGATGTTACAATCCCTGTGTTGGTTAATTCTCAGTGTCTTGTTGCTGAAGAAAAGAGGAAAAAGATCAGGTTGTCAGTTGTGACTGAGGATGTTAGAATCCCTGTGTTAGTTAATTCTGACTGTATTGTTGCTGAAGAAACGAAGAAAAAAGATCAGGTTGTCAGTTGTTATTGAGGATGTTAGAATCCCTGTGTTGGTTATTAATTCTCAGTGTATTGTTGCTGAAGAAACAAAGAAAAAGATCCGGTTGTCAGTTGTTATTGAGGATGTTAGAATCCCTGTGTTGGTTAATTCTCAGTGTATTGTTGCTGAAGAAAAGAAGAAAAAGATCAGGTTGTCAGTTGTTATTGAGGATGTTAGAAACCCTGTGTTGGTTAATTCTCAGTGTATTGTTGCTGAAGAAACGAAGAAAAAGATCAGGTTGTCAGTTGTTATTGAGGATGTTAGAATCCCTGTGTTGGTTAATTCTCACTGTATTGTTGCTGAAGAAACGAAGAAAAAGATCAGGTTGTCAGTTGTTATTGAGGA
>NC_134906.1:25975733-25978233 GCF_041734735.1 Babylonia areolata
AGAGAGAGAGAGAGACAGTGAGAGAGAGAGACAGGCAGAGACAGACAGACACAGAGAGGGAGGGAGAGAGAGAGAGAGAGTGAGAGAGAGAGACAGGCAGAGAGACAGACAGACAGACATACACAGAGAGGGAGGGAGAGAGAGAGAGACAAGCAGATACAGAGAGACAAAGAAAGAGAGAGGAAAAGAGAACGAGACAAAGATACACTGGGAGACACAGAGAAAGAGAGAGAGACAAACAGGCAGAGATCGAGAGAGAGAGAGGGTCAGACACACACACACACACACACACACACACACACACACACACACACACACACACACACACACACACACACACACACACAAGCAGGAGAAAGTGAGAGTGGAAGAGGAGGAGGAGGAGGAGGGGGGAATTAATATAAGAGCAAAACAGGAGTGGGGGGAAAAGATAGCACTGAGACAGAGAAGCAGAGAGAAAGAGAGAGACAGAGACAGAGAGAGGGAATTGCTCCCAAAATGTTTTTTTTTCCTTGGAGACTTATTTACATTGCTGTTTTTAATTTTATTGTTTATTTGTATTTGTATTTGTATTTCTTTTTATCACAACAGATTTCTCTGTGTGAAATTCTGGGCTGCTCTCCCCAGGGAGAGCACGTCGCTACACTACAGCGCCACCCATTTTTTTTTGTATTTTTTTCCTGCATGCAGTTTTATTTGTTTTCCTATCGATGTGGATTTTTCTACAGATTTTTGCCAGGAACAACCCTTTTGTTGCTGTGGGTTCTTTTACGTGCGCTAAGTGCATGCTGCACACGGGACCTCGGTTTATCGTCTCATCCGAATGACTAGCGTCCAGACCACCACTCAAGGTCTAGTGGAGGGGGAGAAAATATCGGCGGCTGAAACGTGATTCGAACCAGCGCGCTCAGATTCTTTCGCTTCCTAGGCGGACGCGTTACCTCTAGGCCATCACTCCACACATGTACAGCAGAGTCTAAACGAGTACGCTTTGCATGCCGAAAAATTAGTAAGCAAGGGTGGTTGCTGCACTGGTGGTGCCCGGTGATTTTGCTCTCCATGGAGCGGAGAGCAGTCTGAATTTCATCAGTTTACAGAGAAATTAAAATCTGTTGTGACGAAAAGTAATGCAGAAAAAATGCACTGCACATGCAATGTGACAATACAGTAGAACTATATAATTGTTCATGACATGACATGACATGACATTACAATACAATGCAGTGCAATACAATACAAGTTGCAGTGCAATGCAGTACAGTACAGTACAGTGCAGTGCAATAGAGTACAGTGCAGTACAGTGAAGTACATTGCAGTACATTATAGTGCAGTACAGTACAGTGCAATAGAGTACAGTGCAGTGCAGTACAGTGAAGTACATTGCAGTACATTATAGTGCAGTACAGTGTAATAGAGTACAGTACAGTGCAGTACAGTGAAGTACATTGCAGTACATTATAGTGCAGTACAGTCTAGTACAGTACAGTTCAGTGCAATAGAGTACAGTGCAGTGCAGTGAAGTACATTGCAGTACATTATAGTGCAGTACAGTCTAGTACAGTACAGTTCAGTGCAATAGAGTACAGTGCAGTGCAGTGAAGTACATTGCAGTACATTATAGTGCAGTACAGTCCAGTACAGTACAGTACAGTACAGTTCAGTGCAGTAGAGTACAGTGCAGTGAAGTACAGTGAAGTACATTGCAGTACATTATAGTGCAGTACAGAACAGTGCTGTGCAATGCACTATATTAGTGTATATAGTAAAGCACAAATCAGTACAGTGCAATGCAGTCCACTCCACTCCACGCCACTGCACTGTGCTGCGCTACGCCATGCTACAGTACAATACATTATACAATACAACACAATATGTTTGCTGATTGAGTTTAAACTTGAATCCTTTTTGCCCCAGCTGTTGTGCGTGCAAGTATATCATAGTCAGTCGTGTCCGACTATGACCATCAGAGCAGCAGAGGAGGCAACTGCTGTTCCAACTATTTGGGCTAGAATTTAATTATAGTGGAGAGTGTCTTGCCCAAGTTACATCCCCACTCTCTCGGCCAAGAGGGTTTTTAGGACAGTCGGCGTTGGGATGGTTCCCAAAGGCTGCAGCACTAAGAGCCAGTGCAATTTTGCCTCCTAGTTTGAGAGTCGTAGTCCTTCACAAAAAGACTAAGCTGTAAATGATTTCCCGTTGACTGGAGAAACCATTGATAATACAGCTGTCACTTTGCTGTTGGCTTTTTTTTTTTTTTTTTTTTTTCAAGGCCTGACTAAGCGCGTTGGGTTACGCTGCTGGTCAGGCATCTGCTTGGCAGATGTGGTGTAGCGTATATGGTTTGTCCGAGCGCAGTGACGCCTCCTTGAGCAACTGAAACTGAAACTGAAACTGTTGGCCCAAATGTAAACTCATGTCAATCTGTGATATAAGCCGAGTGTTGGGCCGTTGCGTGCAAGTAACATGGAGCTGAACATTGTGCTACGCACAGTCACACCTT
>NC_134906.1:25983233-25988233 GCF_041734735.1 Babylonia areolata
TTGTCATTTTGTGTATGACCCTGTTTTTTTGCTCGTTTGTCTTGTCTCTTTTAGTTCTTGTCGATGTTGATGTTTGTTTTACGTTGGTCGTCTGGGTTGTCACTTGTGTGATTGATAGCGCTTGAAGATGAATATCAGTGAGTAGTCTCTCCTCTTTTCCTTCCTCTTCCCGCTCTTCTTCGTCAGTCGCCTTTCAAGTTTGATGTGTGCAGTACATCTCTCTGTCTCTGTCTCTCTCTCTTTGTTTATCTCTCTGTCTCTGTCTCTGCCTCTCTCTGTCTCTCTCTCTTTCTCTCTCCCTGTCTTTTCCTTCGATTGTTATGGGCCCAGTGTTCCTGCGTGTCTCTTGTCTCTCTCTGTGTCTCTCTCTGTCTCGGTCTCTCTCTCTCTCTCTCTCTCTCTCTCTCGGCTCTGTGTGTTACTCATGGATTGATCTGGATGTTAAAATGTGGGTTGTCATTTTGTGTATGACCCTGTTTTTTTGCTCGTTTGTCTTGTCTCTTTTAGTTCTTGTCGATGTTGATGTTTGTTTTACGTTGGTCGTCTGGGTCGTCACTTGTGTGATTGATAGCGCTTGAAGATGAATATCAGTGAGTAGTCTCTCCTCGTTTCCTCCCTCTTCCGCTCTTCCGTCAGTCGCCTTTCAAGTTTGATGTGTGCAGTACATCCCTCTGTCTCTGTCTCTCTCTCTTTGTTTATCTCTCTCAGTCTCTGTCTCTGCCTCTCTCTGTCTCTCTCTCTCTTTCTCTCTCTGTGTCTTTTCCTTACACCTTTTTGTGTGTGTGTGTGTGTGTGTGTGTGTGTGTGTGTGTGTGTGAAGAGTGATTGAATTGCCCCTTTGTATCCCCCACCCCTTTGTGTATGGGCCGGTGGCCTTCACAATTAAACCTGTGTCCGTGTCAGTGTCAGTGTCTCTCTCTGTCTTTTCCTTCGATTGTTATGGGCCCAGAGGCCAGACAAATCAAAACTTTTTTTTTTTTTTACTTTTAACTTATCTCTGTTCCTGCGTGTCTCTGTCTCTCTTTGTGTCTCTGTCTGTCTTGGTCTCTCTCTCTGTCTCTGTCTCTCTCTCTCTCTAGGCTCTGTGTGTTACTCATGGATTGATCTGGATGTTAAAACGTGGGTTGCCGTTTTTGTATGACCCTGGTTTTTTTCTTGTTTGTCTTGTCTCTTTTAGTTCTTGTTGATGTTGATGTTTGTTTTACGTTGGTCGTATGGGTTGTCACTTGTGTGATTGATAGCGCTTGGGTTTGGGGCAAAGGTGGCAGGGTGGTTAAAGATGCTTTGTCAGCCTGTACGGTGTCTGTGAGGGCTTGCGCTCGAATCCCGCTCTCGCTCGTCCTTCTGAGTTTTGACTGGAGAATCTGACGGGCGCAATAGCCGAGTGGTTAAAGCGTTGGACTGTCAATCTGAGGGTCCCGGGTTCGAACCACGGTGACGGCGCCTGGTGGGTAAAAGGGTGGAGATTTTTACGGTCTCCCAGGTCAACATATGTGCAGACCTGCTTAGTGCCTGAACCCCCGTCGTGTGTATACGGCAAGCAGAAGATCAAATACGCACGTTAAAGATCCTGTGATCCATGTCAGCGTTCGGTGGGTTATGGAAACAAGAACATACCCAGCATGCACACCCCGGAAAACGGAGTATGGCTGCCTACATGGCAGGGTTAAAAACGGTCATACACGTAAAAGCCCACTCGTGTGCATACGAGTGAACGCAGAAGAAGAAGAAGAAGACTGGAGAATCAAACTGAGCGTCTAAGTCTTTTGGATGAGATGAAAAAAACATAAACCGAGGCCTCCATGTGCAGCATGTGCTTGGTGCACTGAAAAAGAACCCATGGCGACAAAAGCGTTGTCCTCTGGCAAACAATTCTGTAGAACTAGAAGAAGAAATGTACTCAGAACTCAGAACTCGAAACGTTTTTATTCAAGGATGAAGATTTTCGGCATAGGCTTCTATTCTTCCCAATCTGTCCTGTACTGGGATAGTTACACAAATATATATATGTGTGCACTCGCGGCCTGACAAGTGGGTTGGGTTATGCTGCTGTCAGGCATGTCTGCCTAGTAGACGCGGCGCGGCGTAGAGTATGGACTTGTCCGAAAGCAGCGACGCCTCCTTGAGAAACTGAAACTTAATTAGGGTTTGGCTGTTTGGGGTTTGTCAATAGCTTTTTTTGCAGTTGTGTTCCTGGTGTGTCGTGTTGTGTGTGTGTGTGTGTTTGTGTGCATGAGTGTGTGTGTGTGTGTGAGTGTGTGTGTGTGTAGCAAATGTTGTAATTTTGTTACTATTTTCATAACATGTAATTATTTTTCTTGTCCTGCTTATTTGTGTGTGTGAGTGTGTGTGCGTGTGAGTGTGTGTGTGTGTGCGTGTGAGTGTGTGTGTGTGTGTGTGTGCGTGTGAGTGTGTGTGTGTGTGTGTGTGTGTGTGTGTGTGAGTGTGTGTGTGTGTGTGTGTGTGTGTGTGTGTGTGTGTGTGTGTGTGAGTGTGTGTGTGTGTGAGAGGGTGTGAGTGTGTGTGTGTGTGTGTGACGCTTATTTTCCTGTCTGGTTTGATTGTCATAGATCTACTCACATGTTTGAATTAAGTGAGTGTGTAATCAGCAAGTCAGTTGTGCGTCCATCTGTGTGTGTGTGTGTGTGTGTGTGTGTGTGTGTGTGTGAGACTGTCTGTGTGTGTGTGTTTGTGTGGGATTGTGTGTGTGTGTGTGTGTGTGCGTGTGTGTGTGTGCAGCATATGTTGTAATTTTCTTATCATTTTCATAACATACGTTAGTATTTTCCTGGTCTGGCTTTTATGTGTGTGTGTGTGTGTGTGTGTGAGAGAGAGAGAGAGAGAGAGAGAGAGAGAGAGAGAGACATGCATGCCATTGCTTTCCTTTGTCTCAGTGTCTGGTGTCATTGTTATCAACTCACATGTTTGAACAAAGTAAGTGTCAGTGGAATCAGCAGGTCTCAGTTAGTTGTGTGTCTGTCTGTATGTGTGTGGTGATAGTCTCTGTGTTTGCCCATGGTTTAGAAACACTGTTTAGTACAATGACGCGTGTGTCCGCAGCATATGCGCCGGAAGATTGATAGAAAATTGATACTGATTCATCAGCGTCGCCAGTATCCTGTTATATACCCCTCCACTTCCGTGCTTGGGGTGAGTCCTGTCAATGTCTTCAGTGTCGGCAGAGTCATGGGGGGCTGTTGTTTGAGGGACGTGGTGGCGGTCTCCACTCTGGGAGGGACGCTCACTCAGTCTGGCTCCGCTACTAAGCCGTTATTGTTGTTAGTAGGAGGCTTAGTAGGTGGTGTCCTAAGTACGTTGAATCAGAACAGGCACCACTGAACACCACCGAAGTGACTCAGTAGCAGTGCAGGGTCTCCTCTGGTGTGTGGCCTCCTGGTGACCTAACATCGATGGCTCCCTGCAGACTGCTGACGCTGGAACTGTGACGGACGAACCGGGGTGTGGCCATGTATGGGGGAATCTGAATGAGCGGCATGGGAGTAATGTCACTGAAACGGTGCAGATGGCGGGGCAGCAAAAAAAAAAAAAAAAAAAAAAAAAAAAAAAAATCACCTATGTCGTTCAAAAAAAAAAAAAAAAAAAAAATCAAAAGGTTTACCGTCATTCCATCTGTTCCCGGACTTTTGTCGTTATGCACTCCCCTGATAGCTTTTGTGACATCTTGTCTTGTAATTATGAATCCCTGTAACTGTTTTGATTTGGCCTTCTCAAGACTGGACAAGTTGGTAACATCAAACACTAATGTCTGTGTCAGTCTTTTGTGATAAAACTGTATCACTGGCGTTTTCTTGGAAACCAAACTTTCTGTTATTTACAGGCCTCAGCCTATTGGAAGGAGGCTGGTACGATGATAATGGATAGTAAACAAGCAAACAAAAAAAAAACCAACAAAAAAAACCAAACAAACAAATGTTAGCGCAACATTTTTCGCTACACTGCAGTGAACTTGATTAACACATTTTTGTAACTTTACATTTACATTTGACTTTATTCTGAAAAAAAGATGAAAAAATCAGCCACTTTAAAAAAAAAAGAAGGAAAAAAAGAAAGAAAAAAAAGATAATAGTTCTTTTCATGCGCACACTCCCCTTGTATAATGGGCTGTGAGCACCTCACATGAAACAATACATATTTCATGACATATGTATAGATCTGTACACAGTAACTTGAGCAAGACAATACTACAACAATCAACAGTCACACACACACACCAGTACACAGTGACTTGAGCAAGACAATACAACAATCAACAATCACACACACTCACCGGTACACAGTAACTTGAGCAAGACAATACTACAACAATCAACAATCACACACACACACACACCGGTACACAGTAACTTGAGCAAGACAATACTACAACAATCAACAATCACACACACACACACCGGTACACAGTAACTTGAGCAAGACAATACTACAGCAATCAACAATCACACAGTACACAGTAACTTGAGCAAGACAATACTACAGCAATCAACAATCACACAGTAACTTGAGCAAGACAATACTACAGCAATCAACAATCACACACACACACACACACACCGGTACACAGTAACTTGAGAAAGACAATACTACAGCAATCAACAATCACACAGTAACTTGAGCAAGACAATACTACAGCAATCAACAATCACACACACACACACACACACACACACACACACACACACATACACACACACACACCGGTACACAGTAACTTGAGCAAGACAATACTACAGCAATCACCAATCACACAGTAACTTGAGCAAGACAATACTACAGCAATCACCAATCACACAGTAACTTGAGCAAGACAATACTACAGCAATCAACAATCACACACACACACACACACACACACACACACACACACACACACACACACATACACACACACACACCGGTACACAGTAACTTGAGAAAGACAATACTACAGCAATCAACAATCACACAGTAACTTGAGCAAGACAATACTACAGCAATCAACA
>NC_134906.1:25993233-26058233 GCF_041734735.1 Babylonia areolata
TCCCTCCCCGCCCCCACCCCTTTCAGTGGAAGACAGAACAACAGACTGCTGGAGAGTTCCGTGCTTACATGACTGAAACTGGTTATAGAGGCGCGTCATGTGATCTGTGCTCTCGAAGCTGATTGGCTCTCCCTGAAATTGCGAGCAACAAAGGCGATGGGGGAGAGGCAGAGTGTGGGAAACAGCGGGCTTGTTTTGTTGTTGTTTTTTTCCCACTTTTTGCTTCATTTTTTGACTCACTTGTGTAAACAAAGTGAGTCTATGTTTTAACCCGGTGTTCGGTTGTCTGTGTGTGTGTGTGTGTGTGTGTGTGTCCCCATGTGTCTGTGTGTCCGTGGTAAACTTTAACATTGACATTTTCTCTGCAAATACTTTGTCAGTTGACACCAAATTTGGCATAAAAATAGGAAAAATTCAGTTCTTTCCAGTCATCTTGTTTAAAACAATATTGCACCTCTGGGATGGGCACAAAAAAAAGAAGAAAAAAGAAGCCTAATTATGTGCAGACTGCATTTACTGTTATATTTATATTTTTTGTATTCTCTAAACTTGGCACTTTGATCTGATATTCTGACACAACAACAAGAGCAGTCATTATTATCATTTTTTGTTCAAACAGGAACTTCTTTTGCTAAGCATGGAATTTTTATTTAATTGCAAACGTTTTGGTGCAGATAGTAAAAAAGGGAAATTACTCTGTAATTAATGCTAGGGGACTTAATTTATCACAAGTGAGTCTTGAAGGCCTTGCCTCTCTTGTTTTTTTAATGTATTTATTTATATTTTATTGTGCATGTGATGGCACTTCATTGTACGTATAGTTTGGTTGTAGCAATGGAGAGTATGAACTGAAGAAATAGAGGACAGCACAGTCATGTTTCCTGCTTTTTTTTTTTTTTTCTTCTTCCCCCTTTCTTTTCTTTCTATGTTGCCCCCTTTCTTTTCTTTCTATGTTGCCCCCTTTCTTTTCTTTCTATGTTGATCATTTTTTTTGGCACTGCTCGCGATTTTGAGTGAAAGTTTTGCCGCGCACGCTCTAGGTCCAAGACGGCCCATGACTGCGGAGCTTTCCAGCAGAGTCTGTTCCGCAAGCGGAACCAAATCCTAGTGGGACTGGAATCCGAATCAGGCCTGGGTTTTGGAACCAGACTGATTTCTTCACTCAGACACAAACCCACTACCCCCAAAAACAAGCAAGCAAGAAAAAAAAAAACCCAAAAAAACCCCTGAAACATAAAAGGAATACTAAAAAAAAAAAAAAAAGAGGAAAGATCGAGGTTCATTCTTGCCCCATCCTCTCCCTAACCTGAAGGGGGTGTGGTGGGTAGGGGGGATTGAGAGAAGAAAAGAAAGAAAGAAAGAAAAGAAAGAAAGAAAGGAAGAAAGAAAGGAAAGGGTGGAGAGAAAGAAAGAAAGAAGGAAAGGGGAGAAAGAAAGAAAGGAAGGAAGGGCGGTGGGAGAAAGAAAGAAAGGAAGGAAAGGGGGGTGGGAGAAAGAAAGGAAGGAAGGAAAGGGGGGTGGGAGAAAGAAAGGAAGGAAGGAAAGGGGGGTGGGAGAAAGAAAGGAAGGAAGGAAAGGGGAGAAAGAAAGAAAGAAAGAAAGAAAGGGAGAAAGGAAGAAAGGAAAGGGGAGAAATAAAGAAGGAAAGAAAGAAAGGAAAGGGGGGAGAAAGAAAGAAAGAAAGGGGAGAAAGAAAGGAAGAAAGGAAAGGGGAGAAATAAAGAAGGAAAGAAAGAAAGGAAAGGGGGGAGAAAGAAAGAAGGAAAGGAAAGGGGGAAGAAAGAAAGAAAGAAGGAAAGGGGAGAAAGAAAGAAAGAAAGAAAGGAAAGGGGAGAAAGAAAGAAAGGAAGGAAGGGCGGTGGGAGAAAGAAAGGAAGGAAGGAAAGGGGAGAAAGAAAGGAAGGAAGGAAAGGGGAGAAAGAAAGAAAGAAAGGGGGAGAAAGAAAGAAAGAAAGGAAGGAAGGGGGGTGGGAGAAAGAAAGAAATGAAGGAAGGAAGGGAGAAAGAAAGAAAGAAAGGAAAGGGGTGAGAAAGAAAGAAAGGAAAGGGCAGAAAGGAAGAAAGGAAAGGGGAGAAATAAAGAAGGAAAGAAAGAAAGGAAGGGAGAAAGAAAGAAAGAAAGGAAAGGGGTGAGAAAGAAAGAAAGAAAAGAAAGGGGAGAAAGAAAGGAAAGGGGTGAGAAAGAAAGAAAGAAAAGAAAGGGGCGAAAGAAAGAAAGAAAGGAAAGGGGAGAAAGAAAGAAAGAAAGGAAGGAAAGGGGAGAGAGAAAGAAAGAAAGGAGGAAAGGGGAGAAAGAAAGAAAGAAAGAAAGGAAAGGGGAGAAAGAAAGAAAGGAAGGAAAGGGGAGAAAGAAAGAAAGGAAAGGGGAGAAAGAAAGAAAGAAAGGAAGGAAAGGGGAGAAAGAAAGAAAGAAAGAAAGGAAAGGGGAGAAAGAAAGAAAGAAGGAAAGGGGAGAAAGAAAGAAAGAAAGAAGGAAAGGGGAGAAAGAAAGAAAGGAAAGGGGTGAGAAAGAAAGAAAGAAAGGAAAGGGGAGAAAGAAAGAAAAGAAAGGGGGGAGAAAGAAGGAAAGGGGAGAAAGAAAGAAAGGGGAGAAAGAAAGAAAGAAGGAAAGGAAAGGGGTGAGAAAGAAAGAAAGGAAAGGGGAGAAAGAAAGAAGGAAAGAAAGAAAGGAAGGGAGAAAGAAAGAAAGGAAAGGGGGGGAGAAAGAAAGGAAGAGAGAAAGAAAGGAAGGAAAGGGGGAGGGGGGAGAAAGAAAGGAAGGGAGAAAGAAAGAAAGAAAAGGGAAAGAAAGAATGAACGAAAAAGAAAAGATAAAGAATCCAGCTCTTTTCCTTCTTCCTCCTCTTTCTCCCTAACTACAAAAAAAAAAAAGAAAAAAAAAGAGAGAAACAGCATGAAAAGAGAGCAAGCAAAGAGAAGATACCAAGAGAGAGAGAGAGAGAGAGAGCAGGGGTGGGGGGGAAGCAAAAAGATAAAAATGGAAAATTGAGCTACTTTCCACCCCCTACCTCCCCCCCCTCCCCCCTCCTTTTGTAACTGTCAGTTTGATGAGATGCTTGTGTGTGTGTGTGTGTGTGTGTGTGTGTGTGTGTGTTAGACTTAACTTCACGCACACACACACACACACACACACACACACACCAGTTCAAACACACACACCAATTCAAACACACACACACACACACACACACACACACACACACACACACACACACACACACACACACACACACAATTCAAACACACACACACACACACACACACACACACACACACACACTGGATAAGACCTGGCACAAATCTCTTATCATCCACTTAACAAAAGCAACAACAACAGCAGGTGTGTGTGTGTGTGTGCCACCCAATTAGGTTACAAACATTGGGAAATTTAGCCCAGCAAGAGCAAACAAACCCTGATCATGAATCATACCTAGATTATTGTTTAGTTTCCCACCTGCAAGTGAACATGGGAGTTGCTGCCCACAAACGAAAAAAAAAAAAAAAGATAGAAGAAGTAAAAGAAAATGTCAATTAACACCCTCAAAAAGCTCAAAAAGCACCCTCTAGGAAACATAGTCGCTGTTGCTGTTGTTGTTAATTGAACGGGAGAATGTATGCATGGCACCAGTATCCAGCTGTTTTCATGGTTTGTGATGGTGTCGTTTTTTTGTGGTGGTGTGTTATTTGTGATGGTGTCGTTTTTTTGTGGTGGTGTGTTTTTTTGTGATGGTGTGTTGTTGTTTTTTTGTGGTGGTGTGTTATTTGTGATGGTGTGTTATTTGTGATGGTGTGTTTTTTTGTGATGGTGTCATTTTTTTTGTGGTGGTGTGTTATTTGTGATGGTGTGTTATTTGTGGTGGTGTGTTATTTGTGATGGTGTGTTTTTTTTGTGATGGTGTGTTATTTGTGATGGTGTCGGTTTTTTTTGTGATGGTGTGGTTTGTTTTTTTTTGTGGTGGTGTCGTTTTTTTGTGGTGGTGTGTTATTTGTGATGGTGTGTTATTTTTGTGGTGGTGTGTTATTTGTGATGGTGTCGTTTTTTTTGTGGTGGTGTGTTATTTGTGATGGTGTCGTTTTTTTGTGGTGGTGTGTTTTTTTGTGATGGTGTGTTTTTTTTGTGGTGGTGTGTTATTTGTGATGATGTGGTTTTTTTGTGATGGTGTGTTATTTGTGATGGTGTCATTTTTTTTGTGATGGTGTGTTATTTGTGATGATGTGGTTTTTTGTGATGGTGTGTTATTTGTGATGGTGTGTTTTTTGTCATTGTGTGTTATTTGTGGTGGTGTGTTTTTTGTCATTGTATGTTATTTGTCATGGTGTGTTATTTGTGCTGGTGTGTTTTTTGCCATGGTGTGTTCTTTGTCTTGGTGTGGGTTTTTTTTTGTCATGGTGTGTTATTTGTGATGGTGTGTGGTGTGTTTTTTGTCAAGGTGTGTTATTTGTGATGGTGTGTTTTTTTGTCATGGTGTGTTATTTGTGATGGTGTGTGGTGTGTTTTTTGTCATGGTGTGTTATTTGTGATGGTGTGTTTTTTTGCGGCTTGTGATGGTGTTTTTTTTGTGGTTTGTGGTGGTGTGTTTTTTGTGATGGTGGTGGTGTTTTTTTTGTTGTTTTTTTTTTTTTTGTCATGGTGTGTTTTTTGTCATGGTGTGTTTTTTGTCATGGTGTGTTTTTATATCATCATGATGTATTCACCCCAGTAGGAAGGAGGGGGAGGTAGGAAAGGAGGGGGAGGAGGATTGGCGGGAGGGAAGTGGGGGTGGGGGTGGGGATGGGGAGGCTGAGAGGAGGGGGACTGTGGGAGTGGTGGGTCCTGACATTGGAGGAGGAGAGATCAAGTTCTGCTGTCTGTAGTATGAGGCATAGCAGGCAGGCTGCAGATTTCACACAAACACTCCCTTTTCCCTTCCCCTCCCACCACCCACCCCTCAACCATCCCCCCCCCACCCCCCCTCTAACTCACTCAGTACGGCCAGTCCTCTCTTCTCCTCTACACAGACCCCTCGGATGTCCACCAGTGGGTGTGGGTGTCTGAATGACCCAACCTTTAGCTTCCGTCGTCAGAATTGTGGTATTCTTTGTCAACATTCACCTCTTCAGTATAAGAGCCTTCCGCTTGCAATATTTTTGATGATGGTAATTGGGGTGAAACGCTGTTAATGTCGTCTCTTTCGCCGTTCGTACGGAGAGAGTTATTAAAGTGAGAGAGACAAAGAGGGAGACAGGCAGAGACATGGACAGAGGGTGTCTCTTAGCCCCATTCTTATTTGGAGAGAGGGTGAGAGAGAGACAGACAGACAGACAGACAAGGTGTGTCTCTCAGTCCCACTCTTGTTTTCAGGGGAGAGAGAGAGCGAGTGCATGAGTGAGAAACTGACAGAGAGGAACAAAGATCTCAGTCTCTCTCTGTGTCTCTCTCTCTGTCTATATAGTTTGCTGTTTACTTGTACAAAGCGTTTAAAAAAACAACAACACGCAATACATTATGTAGTTAAATTATTTGTTGTGTATTCTCAGCTTGTCGTTGAACACTTACTGACGTGTTATTGTTGTTAGTATGCCTTTATTTGTTGTGAATTACTGTTCACTGTACCCCCTTCATGAGGGGCCATGGCCTTATTATTGAATAAACCATCCGTATCCGTATCTCTCTCTCTATATGTATACAGTACATATATATATATATATATATATATATATATATATATATATATATTTAAATATTTAAAAAAAAGAGACAGAGAGAGAGAGAGAGACTGGCAGAGACAGTGAAAGACCGAGGGTGTCTCACAGTCCTACTTCAAAAGCACTTTGCTGTCATGGTGTGGTCATGATGGTAGTGGGTGGCCCCCTTTACATTAACTCACTCAGTACGGCCAGTCCTCTCTTCTCCTCTACACAGACCCCTCGGATGTCCAGTTGGTGTCTGAATGACCCAACCTTTAGCTTCCGTCGTCAGAACTGTGGTATTCTTTGTCAACATTCACCTCTTCAGTATAAGAGCGTTCCGCTTGCAATATTTTGATGATGGTAACTGTGATGAAACGCTGTTAACGTCGTCTCTTTCGCCGTTCGTATGGAGAGAGTTAACTTGTCAGCAGAAGTGAACTGTATGGTTATGAAGCAAAGTGGAGGTAGCTCTTGACATTCACAGCCTCACTATCTCTCCCGCTCCAGTTTTTTTTCTTTTTTTCTTTTTATGTGTGTGTGTGTGTGTCTGTGTAGTGCGCAGTTCTGTGTGTGTGTGTGTGTAGTGCGCAGTTCTGTGTGTGTGTGTGTGTGTGTGTGTGTAGTGCGCAGTTCTGTGTGTGTGTGTGTGTGTGTGTGTGTGTGTGTGTAGTGCGCAGTTCTGTGTGTGTGTTTGTGTGTGTAGTGCGCAGTTCTTTGTGTGTGTGTGTGTGTAGTGCGCAGTTCTGTGTGTGTGTGTGTGTGTGTGTGTGTGTAGTGCGCAGTTCTGTGTGTGTGTGTGTGTGTGTGTGTAGTGCGCAGTTCTTTGTGTGTGTGTGTGTGTGTGTGTAGTGCGCAGTTCTGTGTGTGTGTGTGTTGTGTGCAGTACTGTTTCAGTGTTTGTATGCGCAGTTCTGTGTGTGTGTGTGTAGTGCGCAGTTGTGTGTGTGTGTGTGTGTGTAGTGTGCAGTTTTGTGTGTGTGTGTAGTGCGCAGTTGTGTTTGTCTGTGTAGTGCAGTTCTGTTTGTGTAGTGCGCAGTTCTGTGTGTGTGTGTACGCAGTTCTGTATGTGTAGTGCGCAGTTCTGTTTGTCTGTGTAGTACGCAGTTCTGTGTGTGTGTGTATTGCGCAGTTCTGTATGTGTAGTGCGCAGTTCTGTTTGTCTGTCTAGTACGCAGTTCTGTGTGTGTGTGTAGTGCGCAGTTCTGTTTGTCTGTGTAGTACAGTTCTGTTTGTCTGTGTAGTGCGCAGTTCAGTGTTTGTGTGTGTAGTGCGCAGTTCTGTGTGTGTGTGTAGTGTGCTGTGCGCAGTTCTCTCTGTGTGTGTGTAGTGTGCTGTGCGCAGTTCTGTGTGTGTGTTTGTGTAGTGTGCTGTGCGCAGTTCTGTGTGTGTGTTTGTGTAGTGTGCTGTGCGCAGTTCTGTGTGTGTGTGTAGTGTGCAGTTCTGTGTATGTGTGTAGTGTGCAGTTCTCTGTGTGTGTGTGTGTGTAGTGTGCAGTTCTGTGTGTGTGTGTAGTGTAGTGCGCTGTGCGCAGTTCTGTGAGGACAGGGCAGACGGCAGCAGCAGGGCTGGTGGCTGAGGAAGAACCAAAAGACATGCTGTGTGTGCTGAGTGCTCTGTATCTCTACAGTTCTGTTTGTCTGTGTACTGCGCAGTTCTGTGAATGTGTGTAGTGCGCAGTTCTGTGTGTGTGTGTGGTGTAGTGCGCTGTGCGCAGTTCTGTGAGGACAGGGCAGACGGCAGCAGCAGGGCTGGTGGCTGAGGAAGAACCAAAGACATGCTGTGTGTGCTGAGTGTTCTGTATCTCTCTACATGCCTGTTCCTCTGTGTGGTGGCCTCCAGGTTCACGTGGGCGCGGGCCTTTGTGGACATGGTGAAGGAGATCCACGACCTGGCCGGGCAGCACGAGGTCATCGCAGAGAACCTGCAGAGCGCAGTGTCGCGCGACCTCCTGACCCTCATCGCCGAGGTCAAAGGGGAGCGCAAAAGGGTCAGTGTCGTTGGATTTACCATACACACACACAAAAAAAAAAGAAGAAGAAGAACAAAAATTTTTTAAAAGGAGGTGTGAGGGGTGAGTGTGTGTGTGTGTGTTTGTGTGTGTGTGTGAATGTGTGCATGTGATTGTGTGTGTATGCATGCACATATATACATGTGCTTTTCTGTGTGTGTGTGTGTGTGTGTGTGTGAGCAAGCAAGGATTATTTATGTCTGTCTGTGCATGTTATGTGCATGCAAATGTGTGTGTGTGTTTGTATAAATGTGGATGTGTGCCTGCAAAAGAGAGAGAGGGGGAGGGGGGGGTGGCAGGGTGGGGCGTTGTCATGTGTTTGAGTGGGCTGTGTATTTGTGGGAAATTTTGGGTTGGTGACGTTGATTCACGGCTCAATTGTGAACGTGAACTTCCTTTACGGATCTTAAGGAAGTTTTTTGTAAAGATGAAATGTGCATTGTTTGAAACCACAGCTTTTGTGATGATGTTAATCATGACAGAAGTGGCATTGTTTTTTTTTTGGGGGGGGGGGTTCTTTAATTTTATTTTATTAATGTGGACTGAACCTTACAATGGGTGTTATTGTGAATTGAGGAAACTGTGTTTTTGCATAGTTGATTGCAGGTCTGAAATTTCCTTGTCAGAAGAGTGTGGGATGGGGGGGGGGATGGGGGGTGGGGTGGGGGGCGTGTTGAGACATGGTTGTGTGTGTGTGTGTGTGTGTGTGTGTGGATTGTAGTATGTCAGTGGATATGTGGGTGGTTTTTTGTCTTCAGTTTAACGTCTATTCACTATAAGTGTTTTTAGATGGTAACTGTAAACACACACACACACACACACACACACACACACACACACACACAACCGCAGTTCTGTGTGTGTGTGTGTGTGTGTGTTAGTTTTAGTGTGGGTGGTTGGATGTGTGTATGTGTGTGTGTGTGTGTGGTCATGTGTCTGTGTGTGCGAGTGAGAGATTTTGTGTTTTGAGTATGTACATGTATTTGAGTGGATGTGTTAGTATGTGTGTGTTAGTTTTAGTGTTAGTGTGTGTGTGTGTGTGTGTGTATACAAGGGCATGAGAGCAGGCATGTTTTGGTTGTGTGTGTGTGTGGATGCGCGCGTGTACAATGTGCGAGTGCTTGAGACACACACAGAGAGACATTATTTGAATTTGAGTATTTTGAGTGTGTGTGTATTTGTGTGATGTTACATGACTATTAATTGTTATTGACCGATATTATTGGTCACAGATGTTGTTTGTTTTGTCTCTATGACAAGAACAATTCCGTCAACAAACGAAATTTGTAAGGAAAAAAGAAAAACAGAAGGGGGAGTGGTGGGTCAGATTGCGGAGAGAGAAACGAAACGAAACGAAACGAAAGTTTATTCAATAAGGCCATGGCCCCATTTGAAGGGGTGATTACATTTTTTGTAAGAATAGATTTGCATAAGAATATACTCTTACAACGTGTATGCTCAAAAGCTCTGTTCTCTTTAACCAATCATGAAACTCAGTTGTTTTAATGACTTATAGATACATATGGCAAGGTTCGAAAAAAACGTTATCATTTGTAGAAGACAGAAGTAATACTAACCGAAACTTACTTGGTCTGCTATAATATCTCAACGGAATATATATTTGTCTCAAGTCATTGCGGAGAGAGAGATATCATGTATGAGCAGTTTAGGATTTTGAGTGTGTATGAATAGCATTTGTTATGTGAACATGTATGCCTGTGAGTAACTCAGTAAGGGTGTGTATATATTTGTGTTTGTCTATGTCTGTGTGTGTGTGTGTTTGCATGCACGCACATGCACATGCACACACTTGTGATTTTGCAATTTTGTGTCTGTGTGTATGCCATTGTGTGTGTGTGTGTGTGTGTGTGTGTTGCTATGGTTGTGCATGTAAATGTGAATGTGATGGTGAGCGTGTTCAGTTGGTGATGACGATGATGATGATTGTATTGTATTGTATTTCTCTGTTTGTCACAACAGATTTCTCTGTGTGAAATTCAGGCTGCTCTCCCCAGGGAGAGTGCGTCACTACACTACAGCACTACCCATTTTAATATATTTTTCCCGCGCGCAGTTTTATTTGTTTTCCCTATCAGAGTGGAATTTTTTCTACAGAATTTTGCCAGGAACAACCCTTTTGTTGTCGTGGGTTCTTTTACGTGCGCTAAGTGCATGCTGCACACGGGACTTCAGTTTACCATCTCATCTGAATGACTAGCGTCCAGACCACCACTCAAGGTCTAATGGAGGGGGAGAAAATATCGGTGGCTGAGCCGTGATTCGAACCAGCGCACTCACCTTTTCTCGCTTCCTAGGCGGATGTGTTACCTCCAGGCCATCACTCCACAGTAATGATAATGATAATGAAGATGATGATGTTTGTGTTGATGGGATAATGGAGACACCTTTGTGTGTGTGTGTGTGTGTGTGTGTGTGTGTGTTTACAGCATTTACAGGAAGGAGCCAAACTTCAGGAACAGTTACGACAAAACTCCCAGGCTCTAGACAGAGTGAGTGTCAGCTAAATTTGAATGGTGTGTGTGTATGTGTGTGTGTGTGTGTGTGTGCATGTGTTCGTAAGTGCGTAAGTGTGTGTGTGTACATGCAAAAGTGTGTGTGTGTGTGTGTAAATGTGTGTATATACATGCATAAGTGTGTGTGTGTGTGTGTGTGTGTGTGTTCTCCATTTTAATTTTTTTTTATATATATCTACTTGTTTAGGTTAGAGAAAAAAAAAAGAGAAGAAGCTGTACATGTATTTAGTACATCATAAATAAAATACACCGTAAAACTAACTGTTTGAACATCACTTTAACTTACTGTCAGGCAGGCGAAAGATCAGAAGGGTTTTTTTTTGTTTTGTTTTTTTTTGTTTTGTTTTTTTAAACATTTTTTTAATTCCATTTTGATAGGTTGACATTTTACAACAACAACAGCATCTTAATGGACATTTATAAAGAAGAAAAAACAAACAAAGAACAAAAAAACAAAACAAAAAACAAACAAACACCATAAATACTCTGATAGAAACAGCCAAGCAGCTGGATTATACACTGGTTGGTTATCATCATGGAGTATTATCATTCATTTCTTAAGATCTTACACAAGCTGTCAAGGAATACAAACTATCAAGTAGAAAGATCAGAAGTTTACTTATTTTCTTTAAACAACAACAACAAAAAGTTTCTTTAGTCTACTTTCATTAGAAACATGTGTTTGATCAGTGCGTCTTTACTTCTTAGATTCATGGAATTGAACACTTTGTACTCCATCAGTGCAGCTGCACTGCAGTTTCTGTGGACTTCTCTTCTTCTTCTTCTTCTTCGTTTGTGGGCTGCAACTCCCACGTTCACTCGTATGCACACGAGTGGGCTATTACGTGTATGACCGTTTTGACCCCGCCATGTAAGCAGCCATACTCCGTTTTCGGGGGTGTGCATGCTGGGTATGTTCTTGTTTCCATAACCCACCGAACGCTGACATGGATTACAGGATCTTTAACGTGCGTATTTGATCTTCTGCTTGCATATACACACGAAGGGGGTTCAGGCACTAGCAGGTCTGCACATATGTTGACCTGGGAGATCGTAAAAATCTCCACCCTTCACCCACCAGGCGCCGTCACCGTGATTCGAACCCGGGACCCTCAGATTGAAAGACCAACGCTTTAACCACTCGGCTATTGCGCCCGTCAGTTTCTGTGGACCAGCCCTGCAACAGCCGAGTGCACAGCTGAAGCCATGCTTCATACACAAAGCATGCACACTGACAGGCGCAGTAGCCGAGTGGTTAACTCCCTCAGTACGGCCAGTCCTCTCTTCTCCGCTACACAGACCCCTCGGATGTCCAGTGGGTGTCTGAATGACCCAACCTTTGGCTTCCATCATCAGAATTGTGGTATTCTTTGTCAACATTCACCTCTTCAGTGCAAGAGCCTTCCGCTTGCAATATTTTGATGATGGTAATTGGGGTGAAACGCTGTTGACGTCGTCTCTTTCACCGTTCGTATGGAAAGAGTTAAAGCGTTGGACTTTCAATCTAAGGATCAGGGTTTAGAATCTCGGTAACGGCGCCTGGTTGGTAAAGGGTGGAGTTTGTTTTTTTTTTCTTTCCGATTTATCAGGTCAGCATATATGCAGACCGGCTATTGCCTTAACCCCCTTGTTGTGAAGATTGAATACGCATGTTAAAGATCCTGTAATCCATGTTGGCATTTGGTGGGTTATGAAAACCAGAACATACCCAGCATGCATACCCCCGAAAACAGTTTGGCTGCCTACATGGCAGGGTGAATAAACAAAATGGTCATGTTGACCTGGGAGATCGTAAAAATCTCCACCCTTCACCCACCAGGCGCCGTCACCGTGATTCGAACCCGGGACCCTCAGATTGAAAGACCAACGCTTTAACCACTCGGCTATTGCGCCCGTCAGTTTCTGTGGACCAGCCCTGCAACAGCCGAGTGCATAGCTGAAGCCATGCTTCATACACAAAGCATGCACACTGACAGGCGCAGTAGCCGAGTGGTTAACTCCCTCAGTACGGCCAGTCCTCTCTTCTCCTCTACACAGACCCCTCGGATGTCCAGTGGGTGTCTGAATGACCCAACCTTTGGCTTCCATCATCAGAATTGTGGTATTCTTTGTCAACATTCACCTCTTCAGTGCAAGAGCCTTCCGCTTGCAATATTTTGATGATGGTAATTGGGGTGAAACGCTGTTAACGTCGTCTCTTTCGCCGTTCGTATGGAGAGAGTTAAAGCGTTGGACTTTCAATCTAAGGATCAGGGGTTAGAATCTCGGTAACGGCGCCTGGTGGGTAAAGGGTGGAGATTTTTTTTTTTTTTTTTTCTGATTTCTCAGGTCAGCATATATGCAGACCTGCTATTGCCTTAACCCCCTTGTTGTGAAGATTGGATGCGCATGTTAAAGATCCTGTAATCCATGTTGGCATTTGGTGGGTTATGAAAACCAGAACATACCCAGCATGCATACCCCCGAAAACAGTTTGGCTGCCTACATGGCGGGGTGAATAAACAAAATGGTCATGTTGACCTGGGAGATCGTAAAAATCTCCACCCTTTACCCACCAGGCGCCGTCACCGTGATTCGAACCCGGGACCCTCAGATTGACAGTCCAACGAGGGGGGACGGGGGGGGGGGTAAAAATGGTCATACACATAAAAGCCCACTCATGCATACGAATCAACATGAGAGTCGCAGCCCACAAAGAAGAAGTTTTATTAATGTGCTGTCCAGGCATGCATGTGTGTGTGTGTGTATGTCTTCTTGTTCAATCTTCTGTGCTTTATTTTTTTTCAGTCCAAAAAGCAGTATGAAAAAGCTTTCAGAGACTCAGAGAAAGCCATGGACAACTACAGAAAGGCGGATGCTGACATCAATCTGTCCCGGGCGGAAGTGGAAAAGGTTGGTCCAGAATCAGAGTCAGAATCGGAATTCTTTTTTTTTTTTTTCTTTTTCTTTTTTTTTATTATCTCCAAGAGATCAAAGAGTGGTGGAGTTTGATATGTACAGATTTACAGGCAGAAGTGTGAAGTATGGTGGATATTTTCTTTTTTGTTTTTTTGTTTTCTTTCCTTCTTTCTTTTCTTCCTTCCTTTCTTCTCCCGTCTGTTGTGAAGTGAGATTTAATGGATGTGTTAATTGTTTGTTTGTTTTTTCTTTGAGTTGTGTTTTCTGTAGGGTTGGTAATTTCTTGGTGTTTTTTTTTTTTTTCTTTCTTTCCTTCATTCTTCTTTCATTCCTGCCTTCTTTCCATCCTCCCAACTCGCATCATGCTGACTGTTCCAGTACAGCCGTACTTATTTCAGAAAAAAAACACACACACACACAAAATTGATGATCATTCTAGTTGTTACAGACGCAGACCATGAGGTATGGAAAACCAACAAAAACAAATGGGAGCATCTTTTTTCAGGTGTTGACAACAAAACTGACAGCAGGTGGGAAGCTGTAATTTGATCAGTGTGTGCGTAGGTGTTAGTCTGCGTAGGTGTTAGTCTGTAACTGGTTACAGAAGTGCAGAGACTTAGAGAAAGTGTGCTCAGCTGTAAAGATGGCGATCAGTCTGTAACTGGCTACAGAAGAGAAGTCGAGAGAAAGCGCGCTCAACTGAAAAGATGGTGATCAGTCTGTAACTGGCTACAGAAGAGAAGACGTCGAGAGAAAGCGTGCTCAGCTGTAAAGATGGTGATCAGTCTGCAACTGGCTACAGAAGAGAAGACGTCGAGAGAATTCTCGCTCAGCTGTAAAGATGGCGATCAGTCTGTAACTGGCTACAGAAGAGAAGACGTCGAGAGAATTCTCGCTCAGCTGTAAAGATGGCGATCAGTCTGTAGCTGGCTACAGAAGAGAAGTCAAGAGAATTCTCGCTCAGCTGTAAAGATGGCGATCAGTCTGTAACTGGCTACAGAAGAGAAGACGTCGAGAGAATTCTCGCTCAACTGAAAAGATGGTGATCAGTCTGTAACTGGCTACAGAAGAGAAGACGTCGAGAGAATTCTCGCTCAGCTGTAAAGATGGCGATCAGTCTGTTACTGGCTACAGAAGAGAAGTCGAGAGAAAGTGTGCTCAGCTGTAAAGATGGCGATCAGTCTGAAACTGGCTACAGAAGAGAAGTCGAGAGAAAGCGTGCTCAGCTATAAAGATGGCAGTTAGTCTGTAACTGGCTACAGTAGATCTGAAGCCGAGATAAAGCGCACTCAGCTGTAAAGATGGCGATCAGTCTGTAACTGGCTACAGAAGAGAAGACGTCGAGAGAATTCTCGCTCAGCTGTAAAGATGGTGATCAGTCTGTAACTGGCTACAGAAGAGAAGTCAAGAGAAAGTGTGCTCAGCTGTAAAGATGGCAGTGAGTCTGTAACTGGCTACAGAAGAGAATAAGTCGAGAGAATTCTCGCTCAACTGAAAAGATGGTGATCAGTCTGTAACTGGCTACAGAAGAGAAGTCAAGAGAAAGTGCTCTCAGCTGTAAAGATGGCGATCAGTCTGTAACTGGCTACAGAAGTGGAGAAGTCGAGAGAATTCTCGCTCAGCTGTAAAGATGGCAGTTAGTCTGTAACTGGCTACAGAAGAGAAGACGTCGAGAGAATTCTCGCTCAACAGAAAAGATGGCGATCAGTCTGAAACTGGCTACAGAAGAGAAGACGTCGAGAGAATTCTCGCTCAACAGAAAAGATGGCGATCAGTCTGTAACTGGCTACAGAAGAGAAGTCAAGAGAAAGTGCTCTCAGCTGTAAAGATGGCGATCAGTCTGTAACTGGCTACAGAAGAGAAGTCAAGAGAATTCTCGCTCAGCTGTAAAGATGGCGATCAGTCTGTAACTGGCTACAGAAGAGAAGACGTCGAGAGAATTCTCGCTCAGCTGTAAAGATGGCTATCAGTCTGTAACTGGCTACAGAAGAGAAGACGTCGAGAGAATTCTCGCTCAGCTGTAAAGATGGCGATCAGTCTGTAACTGGCTACAGAAGAGAAGTCAAGAGAAAGTGCTCTCAGCTGTAAAGATGGTGATCAGTCTGTAACTGGCTACAGAAGGGGAATCACGACAATTCTGCCAGTGGATAATACTTGTAGTTTACTGATCTGACAAAAGAGTTATTAATTAATTACGGTGGAACAGAAACACAAGTTGCCGCTCAGCAAATGACGTACCGCGATGTGACACTGGGCGAGCCGTGAGTAGGTTGTCTGGCGAGAACAAAATGATGTAAGCGGAGTGACGTCACACAATTCTGGGCGCGGGTAAGGAGGGAAAAATGTCGTCTGATGTAGCTCATGTGTGAGCAGTTTTGGAGCAAGCATAGCGCGCTTGGTCACATCTCCCCCCATCTTTTGAAATCCATCGTCCGCGATGGTTAATTAAAAGTAACTCTTGTGAGCAGACTTAGCTGGGCATCCAACAAGAATTATTGATCAGGTAAAGGGAAATAATCTGGCTGATAACTGATAGCTAAGCGAATGTGAAATGACTGCAACATTCTTTGGAACAGTACCCTACTTCTATATTCAAAGTGGCTTTAGCCAGGTTAAGTTATGGATTTGGACTTAGTCGAATGCATCCTAACTTAACTTTGAAGAGTTTGATATAGAGAAGGGGTCCCAATTTGGTAAAATACACTATGAAGTTTGAAAGCTCAGCTGTAAAGAAGGTGAGCTGTCTCAACAAGTGAACAAGTGAGGCTGACTAAGAAAATGGAGAGCGAACCTGGCGTACATGTACATTACTTGGCACAGCATCGCATTTGCAAAGATTGTTGTGTGTTTCTGAAAAATCTTGAAATTTTCAGTTTGCTTCATTGGTGGCCCGCAAAGTGCAGATTTCATGGTTGGAAATTGAGAAAAACCTTCAGGTTCAGGGGGCTTCACCCCCAGACCCCCACCAGGGGCATTGCCCCATGGACCCCCCACTGGGGGCCTTCTGCGGCCCACACCTTTCAGACTCAATCACAATTTCCCAATCTCATATATATATATATATACATCCTTGGCAAATAGTGAAGCATTTAGCGCATGTACGTATACATCCTTGGCACTCAAGAGGTTAATTAAAGATGGGTTTTTTTCCTTGACGGGTGCAACAGCTCAGTGGTTAAAGCGTTGGACTTTCAGTCTGAGAGTCCTTGGTTTGAGTCCTGGTCGTGCCTCCTTGTGGGGGGGGGGGGGGGGGGGGGGGAGGATGAAGATTTTTTCCCCCGATTTCCCAGGTCAGCAGATGCGCAGACCTCCTTTAATGCCTGAACCCCCTTTGTGCGTGTACGCAAAAGATCACATACATCAGTGTTGGTGGGTTAATGGAAACAAGAACATACCTGACATGCATCCCGCCCCCCGCCCCCCCCTGACACCCCCAACCGCACCCCCCCCACACACACACACCTTTGAAAATGGAGCATGACATGGCAGGGATGAAAACAGTCATACATGTAAGGATACAGCATTGCCTTCAGTAATTTTCACACACACACACACACACACACACACACTTTCACTTACTCGTATGCGTACACAGTAATTCCCTCCCTCCCTCCCCCTCCTCCCACTCGATTTTTTTCCTTCGCTCATCTAATATCACTTAGAGTGAAAAGACGTTAAACTAAAGAACAAACGAACAGCATTGCCAAAACTACAAAAACCGGGACAGTAGTACCTGTGCACTGGGACAGCATTACCTAAACTACAAAAACCGGGACAGTAGTACCTGTGCACTGGAACAGCATTGCCTAAACTACAAAAACCAGGACAGTAGTACCTGTGCACTGGGACAGCTTTACCGAAACTACAAAACCGAGACAGTAGTACCTGGATACTAATGAATATGGGAGTTGCAGCCTGCAAAATATAGAAGAGGAGGAGGAAGAAGAAAGACTTTGATTTTGACTTCTGTTTGTTCCCCCAGCACCGCATCATCATGAACCAGAAGGCCCAGGCATGTGAGGAGTGTAAGAGCGAGTACGCCAGCATGCTGCAGAGCTTCAACAGCAGTCAGCATGAACACTATTACACCTTGATGCCAAAGGTGTTTCAGGTACGTAGAAGTAGTTTGAAGAATGGAGTTGGTTCTGGTGGTACGTACAAAAATGCTGGTATCGTTCCGTTGAGATATATACGAGGACTGATTAGTCCTTCAGTGAAGAAGGGAGCTGATTTTGGTATGAACAAAAATCTTGGTAGCACTACCGTTCTGTTGACATATGTACCAGTACTAATTAGTCTTTCAGTGAAGAAGGGAGTTGATTTGGGTACTTACGAAAAAACTACTATCGTTCTGTTGAGATATATACAAGGACTAATTAGTAGAATGGAGTTGATCTGGATAGTATGTACGAAAATGTTGATACCGTTCTGTTGACATAATATATTCAAGGACTAATCACTCCTTTGATGAAGAATGGAGTTGATTTGGGTATGTAAGAAATTTGTCGGTATCGTTCTGTTGGCATGTATGTGAGGACTAATTATTTATCAATATTATTCATTTATTATGATGTCTTGCTATAGCGCATTTTGTCATTCAGTGAAGAATTGAGTTGATTTGGGTATGTAAGAAATTTGTCGGTATCGTTCTGTTGACATGTGTACGTGGACTAATTAGTCCTTCAGTGAAGAAAAGAGTTGATTTGGGTGTGTAAGAAATTTGTCGGTATCGTTCTGTTGACATATGTACATGGATTAATTAGTCCTTCAATGAAGAAAGGAGTTGATTTGGGCGGGTACATACGTTACAAAACTGTTGGTTATCCATGGTTCGTGCTGACCCCCCCCCCCCCCCCCCCCCAACACGGCTGTTGTGCTGACCCACCCCCACCCCCCAACACGGCTGTTGTGCTGACCCCACCCCCACCCCCCACCCCCTCACTCAACACGGCTGTTGTGCTGATGAACCCCCCCCCCCCTCACTCAACACGGCTGTTGTGCTGACCCGACACACACACACACACACACACACTCAACACGGCTGTTGTGCTGACCCCCCCCCCCCCCCCCCCCACACACACACACACTCAACACGGCTGTTGTGCTGACCCCCCCTCCCATCTCACTCAACACGGCTGTTGTGCTGACCCCCCCTCCCCCCTCACTCAACACAGCTGTTGTGCTGACAAACCCCCCCACCCCTCCCCTCACTCAACACGGCTGTTGTGCTGACGACCCCCCCCCCCCCCCCCCCCACTCAACACGGCTGTTGTGCTGACGACACCCCCCCCCTCACTCAACACGGCTGTTGTGCTGACCCCCCTCCCCCCTCACTCAACACGGCTGTTGTGCTGACCCCCCCTCCCCCCTCACTCAACACGGCTGTTGTGCTCACACACACCCCACACCCCACACCCCCACTCAACACGGCTGTTGTGCTGACGACCCCCACCCCCACCCCCCCTCACTCAACACGCCTGTTGTGCTGACCCCCCTCCCCCCTCACTCAACACGGCTGTTGAGCTGACCCCCCCACTTCCACCCCCACCCCCTCACTCAACACACAACAGCTGACCCACCTCCACCCCCACCCTCCTCAACACAGCTGTTGTGCTGACCCCCCCCCCCCCCCCCCCCCCCCCACTCAACACAGCTGTTGTGCTGACCTCGCCCCTTACTTAACATGGCTGTTGTGCTGGACCCCCCCCTCCACCACCCCCTTTACTTAACACAGCTGTTATTCTGACAAACCCCCCCCCCCTTTACTTAACACAGCTGTTGTGCTGACCTCCCCCCTCACTCAGCACGGCTGTTGTTGCAGCAACTGCACGACATGGAGGAGAAGCGGGTGCACAAGGTGCAGGAGTGCATCCTGCAGTGCTCGGAGATCGAGAAGAACGTCCTGCCCATCATCGGCACCTGCATAGAGGGCATGGCCAAGGCCTCCGCCAGCATTGACAGTGCACAGGTATGTACTGCTGTTACAGGTGCAGAGCTACTGCTGTCCCGGTGCGCAGGTACTGCTGTGTTCAGGTCCTTAGCACAGGTGCTGCTGTCCCAGTGTACAGGTGCTACTGTCGCAGTTTTTGTAGTTTAGGTATTGCTGTCCTGGTTTTTGTAGTTTAGGTATTGCTGTCCTGGTTTTGTAGTTTAGGTATTGCTGTCCTGGTTTTTGTAGTTTAGGTATTGCTGTCCTGGTTTTTGTAGTTTAGGTATGGCTGTCCTAGTTTTGTAGTATTGCTAACCTGGTTTTTGTAGTTTAGGTATTGCTGTCCTGGTTTTTGACTCACTTGTGTAAACAAAGTGAGTCTATGTTTTAACCCGGTGTTCGGTTGTCTGTGTGTCCGTGGTAAACTTTAACATTGACATTTTCTCTGCACATACTTTGTCAGTTGACACCAAATTAGGCATAAAAATAGGAAAAATTCAGTTCTTTCCAGTCATCTTGTTTAAAACAATATTGCACCTCTGGGATGGGCACAAAAAAAAAAAACCCAAAAAATGAAGCCTAATTATATGCAAACTGCATTTACTGTTATATTTATATTTTTTGTATTCTCTAAACTTGGCACTTTGATCTGATATTCTGACACAACAACAAGAGGAGTCATTATTATCATTTTTTGTTCAAACAGGAACTTCTTTTGCTAAGCATGGAATTTTTATTTATTTTGCAAACGTTTTGGTGCAGATAGTAAAAAAGGGAAATTACTCTGTAATTAATGCTAGGGGACTTAATTTATCCAAGTGAGTCTTGAAGGCCTTGCCTCTCTTGTTGTAGTTTAGGTATTGCTGTCCTGGTTTTTGTAGTTTAGGTACCTGGTTTTTGTAGTTTAGGTATTGCTGTCCTGGTTTTGTAGTTTAGGTATTGCTGTCCTGGTTTTGTAGTTTTGTAGTTTAGGTATTGCTGTCCTGGTTTTTGTAGTTTAGGTATTGCTGTCCTAGTTTTGTAGTATTGCTGACCTGGTTTTTGTAGTTTAGGTATTGCTGTCCTGGTTTTTGTAGTTTAGGTATTGCTGTCCTAGTTTTGTAGTATTACTGTCCTGGTTTTTGTAGTTTAGGTATTGCTGTCCTGGTTTTTGTAGTTTTGGTACCCGGTTTTTGTAGTTTAGGTATTGCTGTCCTGGTTTTGTAGTTTTGTAGTTTAGGTATTGCTGTCCTGGTTTTTGTAGTTTTGTAGTTTAGGTATTGCTGTCCTGGTTTTTGTAGTTCAGGTATTGCTGTCCTGGTTTTTGTAGTTTTGGTACCCGGTTTTTGTAGTTTAGGTATTGCTGTCCTGGTTTTGTAGTTTTGTAGTGTAGGTATTGCTGTCCTGGTTTTGTAGTTTAGGTATAGCTGTCCTGGTTTTGTAGTTTAGGTATTTTATTTCCTGGTTTTGTAGTTTAGGTATTGCTGTCCTGGTTTTGTAGTTAAGGTATTGTTGTCCTGGTTTAGTAGTTTAGGTAATGCTATCCTGGTTTTTGTAGTTTAGGTATTGCTGTCCTGGTTTTTGTAGTTTAGGTATTGCTGGCCTAGTTTTGTAGTATTGTTGACCTGGTTTTTGTAGTTTAGGTATTGCTGTCCTGGTTTTTGTAGTTTTGGTACCCGGTTTTTGTAGTTTAGGTATTGCTGTCCTGGTTTTGTAGTTTAGGTATTGCTGTCCTGGTTTTGTAGTTTAGGTAATGCTATCCTGGTTTTTGTAGTTTAGGTATTGCTGTCCTGGTTTTGTAGTTTAGGTAATGCTATCCTGGTTTTTGTAGTTTAGGTATTGCTGTCCTGGTTTTGTAGTTTAGGTATTGCTGTCCTGGTATTGCAGTTTAGGTATTGCTGTCCTAGTTTTGTAGTTTTGTAGTTTAGGTACGTCGCAGGTCCTCCAGTCCTCCGTAGAGCTTCCGGGCTGCTGGGATTGGGTCGGGCGAGGTTTTCTCTCGGAGCGCTTGGTGGAGTGGGCAGACCTGCAGCAGACGTTCTGTTGTCTGGCTGCCTGTTCTGCAGGGGCACTGCTCTGTGTCGCCGATACGGAGTTTTCGTGTACAATTCTGAAATTGAATTGAAGAGTTTTCCTGTCTTCCTTTTCTTCTTCCTCTCCCAGGACTCCAAGCTGGTGGTGGAGCGGCACAAGTCCGGGTTCCCAATCCCCCAGGACCTGCCCTTCGAGGACCTCAGCCAGTCTGGGGGCGGGGGCACGGAGCACCAGAACAACACCAAGAGCAACAACTCCCCCTCCTCCATCTCCGCGTCCAACAAGAGCAAGAAGCACCGCGGCTTCCTTGGCATCTTCGCTTCATCTAAGGTGAGGGTGGTGGTGGTGTGAGGAGTGTGGGGGGAATATGGGGGTAGGGAGGAGGTGGGGAGGGGGTGGGAGGGGGGGGGTGAGGGTGTGGGGTGGGGGCACTGTTCTCTGTGGTTGTGTGTGTGTCTGTGTCTGCATGTGTTTCTCTGTGTGTGTGTGTGTGTCACTGTCCTTGTCTTCATCTTGTGTCTCTGTGTCTTTGTGTCTGTGTCTTTGTGTCTTTATCTGCAACTGTCTCTGTGTCTGTGTCTGTGTCTCAGTTTGTGTCTCTCTGTCTGTGTCTGTCTGTGTCTTTGCGTCTGTCTGTGTCTTTGTCTTCTTCTGGGTCTCTGGGTCTTTGTCTGACTTTGTCTCTGTGTCTTTGTCTGCATCTGTCTGTGTCTCTGTCTGTGTCTCTGTGCCTTTGTCTGCATCTGTCTGTGTCTCTGTTTGCATCTGTCTGTGTCTTTGTATGCGTCTTTGTCTCAGTTTGTGTCTCTCTCTGTGTCTCTGTGTCTTTGTCTGTCTGTGTCTATGTCTGTCTCTGCTTCTCTGCCTCTATTTGTGACATACTTGTCTGGTGTTTGTTCTTGAGTGACAGCCATTGTATGAGAGACTGTTGTGAAGAAAACAAAATCTCTCCCCCCCCCCTACCCCACCCCCCCTTCCCAAAAAGAAAGAAAATTCTACACCAGCACCCAATTGTGGCTGGTCCAAGCTTTTTAGTTTATTGAGACTTTCATCAAGGGAAAGGACATTTGACTTTGTACTGTGGTCAGTCTACGCACTGCGGCATCTCTCGAAACTGGAAACATAAGATGCGATGAAATCAGGTCAATTTTTTTTTTTTTTTCTCCAGTGCCTGCAGCACTTAGTTACCACCACGTCCAGAATTGGGACTGGAACATTTTTTTGATCATCAAGAAATTCACAGAGACTTATTTGACACACACACACACACACACAGGAAGAGAGAGAGAGAGGAAGAGAGAGAGAGAGAGAGCTTATCTATCAAGGATTTACTGTGACAGATGTATTCTACGGCCGATCACAAAAAGGCAACACAGCTGCCAGTCTTGAGGAAAGTAAGGTGGACAGCTTGCTCAATTCTCTCTCTCTCTCTCGCATTCTTCCTCTCTCTCTCTCTCTCTCGCATTCTTCTCTCTCTCTCTCTCTCTCTCTCTCTCTCTCTCTCTCTCGCTCTCCTCTCTCTCTCTCTCTCGCATTCTCCCTCTCTCTCTCTCTCTCTCTCTCGCATTCTCCCCTCTCTCTCTCTCTCTCGCATTCTCCCTCTCTCTCTCTCTCTCTCTCTCTCTCTCTCTCTCTCTCTCTCTCTCGCATCTCTCTCTCTCTCTCTTGTGCCATGTAGTTTTCCCTCTCTCTCTCTTTCAGTTCTCTTTCTTCTTCCATTTCTTGCCCACATGATCAGCAGTTTGATTGCCCCTTCACTGTGCGTTGTAGGTCAAGCATACCTTTTTTTTTTTTTTTTTTTTTGTCTTTTGAAAATAAAAAAAATCAGGTGGGGTATTTTGGGTGTTTGTTTTTTGTGTGTTTTTTTTTTTCACATTTTCTAATCTCTTAGGTAACTATTTGTGTTTGTTTGTATTTCTTTTTATCACAACAGATTTCTCTGTGTGAATTTCGGGCTGCTCTCCCCAGGGAGAGCACGTCGCGCCACCTATTTTTTTGTATTTTTTCCTGCGTGCAGTTTTATTTGTTTTTCCTATCAAAATGGATTTTTCTGCAGAATTTTGCCAGGAACAACCCTTTTGTTGCTGTGGGTTCTTTTACGTGCGCTAAGTGCATGCTGCACACGGGACCTCGGTTTATCGTTTCATCTGAATGACTAGCGTCCAGTCCACCACTCAAGGTCTAGTGGAGGGGGAGAAAATATCGGCGGTTGAGCCGTGATTCAAACCAGTGCACTCAGATTCTCTCGCTTCCTAGGCGGACGCGTTACCTCTAGGCCATCATTCCACTAGTAAATTAAACGAATACTTTTTGCAAATAGAAACACCTATTTCAAGACCCACACATTTCTAAAGAACAAAAATATATCAATACAGAAAAATGTATAGTTTTCCTCACCCCCTGTTTTAATGAAAGAAATGAATGCACCCTAATTCCGTACACAGACCTATATAAGCTATTGGGGCGATGGAAGGGATGGGTTGGGGAACCAGATATTATGGACACTTCAGGTCATTGGCATGCTTTTCTGTCTGAAATTCCAGTTCCTGAATGCTGATGTGTTTTTTTTTCTCTCACCCCAATTTCATTTTTCAATCTTGTTCTGTCTGATTATTTCCATGTTTTTTTGTTTGTTTGTTGTTGTTTTTTCCCATTATTATTATTATTATTAAGTCTTAGCTTGTCTTTTGTTCAGTTGAAAAAAAGGTGAATTAAAAATTCTGTTGGTTTTAATAATGATGGTACTAAATAGCTCAAAGCTCTTCACATATATATACACAAAAACTCACTAGCGATCAAGGATGAAATAATAAAGTTAATGATTTAACTTGAATTTGAAACGGACAAAATGTCACAACTCATCAGATTCACGTGCTTACACACTCACACACACATACACACACACAGATACACACACACACACACACACACACACACACTCTGGCACAGTGTCTTCTGTGAGTTTTTTGTATTGTTCTGTGTGTGTGTGTGTGTGTGTGTGTGTGTGTGTGTGAATAGAATTGAATAGAATAGAATAGAATAGATTTTATTGTCATGAAACCGTAAGGTTTATAAGACACAAGTGCAATGGTAAATGAATGAACGAATGAAAAACACACAATTAATCAATCAGTTAATGCAGTAAATTGCAGCAGCATTGATAAACAAATTTTCCCAATCTTGTTTGTATATATTCATCATCTGTTAGCATCACCTGACTGGGAATATGTCCTGTGTTATTCGAATTTTGAATATCCTTTAAAAATTGTTGCCTTAAGGTTTTATATTTAATACAATGATCAAGAAGATGGATTTCGTCTTCCAGGATGTGTGTGTGTGTGTGTGTGTGTGTTGTTCGATTCAGTCATATAATTTTGACACACTTTTTTTTTTAGTCTTTGTCATGTGGAGTATTATTGATTGAAGAGTGAATTGGCCATGCATGGTTTTATTTTGTGACGTTTTTCTTTCGAAACCTTGTTTTAAGATGAGTGGAATTCTGGTAACGTACCAGTTACGTTTCAGTTCATCACTCCCTGTGGGTTTGGCCACTGTGGGTGTCTTTTTTCTGTCCTGTTTTTTTTTGTTTTGTTTTTTTTTGTTTTTTTTTTCTTAAAGATACATTTTTGTTGGATTTGTTTGTTTATCTTTTTATACATTTTTGTTGCCTTTTTTTTTTTTTTTTGTTTTTTTAAAAAAAAAAAAATTTTTTTTTTTTTTTAAATCTTTTTATACTTTTTTTGTGTGCATTTTTTTTGACTCACTTGTGTAAACAAAGTGAGTCTATGTTTTAACCCGGTGTTCGGTTGTCTGTGTGTGTGTGTGTGTGTGTGTGTGTCCGTGTGTCCATGGTAAACTTTAACATTGACATTTTCTCTGCAAATACTTTGTCAGTTGACACCAAATTAGGCATAAAAATAGTAAAAATTCAGTTCTTTCCAGTCATCTTGTTTAAAACAATATTGCACCTCTGGGATGGCCACAAAAAAAAAGAAAAAAAAAAGAAAAAGAAAAAAAGAAGCCTAATTATATGTAAACTGCATTTACTGTTATATTTATATTTTTTGTATTCTCTAAACTTGGCACTTTGATCTGATATTCTGACCCAACAACAGGAGCAGTCATAATTATCATTTTTTGTTCAAACAGGAACTTCTTTTGCTAAGCATGGAAGTTTTATTTATTTTGCAAACGTTTTGGTGCAGATAGTAAAAAAGGGAAATTACTCTGTAATTAATGCTAGGGGACTTAATTTGCTTTAAACTGATCTTTCTCATCTTAAACATTACATTTTTTTTTCTTTTCTTTTCTTTTTTCTTCTCCCAAGCTTATCCATCATATTTAATACAGAGTACTTTTCAACCATTTTTAAAATCTCTTTTTTTTCCCCCCTCCTACTGATTCTTTTACAGGATAAAGCATGAAGCACAAGTGAGTCTTGAAGGCTTTGCCTCTTGTTATTTTTCTTTTTATACATTTTTGTTGCTTTTTTGTTGTTGTTGTTTATCTTTTTTTGTTTAACTTTTTGTTTTTATTTCACTTTATTTTATTACTTTTTAAAAAAAACACACCCTTTTTTAGATTTTATTTTACTCACTTTTTTTAAAATTACATATTTTGCAAAATATTTTTTCTGCATCTCTTTCTTCCTTTGGTTCACTGTGTGTGATCTTGCCTCTCTCTCTCTCTCTCTCTCTCTCTCTGTCTGTCTCTGTGTCACTCTCTCTCTCTGTCACTCTCTCTCTGTCACTCTCTCTCTGTCTCTCTCTGTGTCACTCTCTCTCCCACTCTCTCTCTCTGTCACTCTCTCTCTACCACTCTCTCTCACTCTGTGTGTGTGTCTCTCTCTCCCTCTGTCTCCCACTATCACTCTCTCTCTCTCCCACTCTCTCTCTCTCACACTCTCTTACTCTCTCTCACTCTCTCTCTCTCTCTGTCACTCTCTCTCTCTCACTCTCTCTCTCCCACTCTCTCTCTCTCTCTCTCTCTCCCCCACTCTCTCTCTCTGTGTCACTCTCTCTTTACCACTCTCTCTCTCTCACTCTGTGTGTGTGTGTGTCTCTCTCTCTGTCACTCTCTCTCCCACTCTTTCTCTCTCTCTCTCTGTCACTCTCTCTCTGCCACTCTCTCTCTCACACTCTGTCTCTCTGTGTCACTCTCTCTCTCCCACTCTCTGTCTCTCTCACTCTCTCTCTCTCACTTTCTCTCTCTCTCTCTCTCTCTCACTCTCTCTCACTCTCTCTCTCTCACTCGCTCTCTCTCCCCCTCTCTTACTCTCTCTCTCTGTCACCCTTTGTCTCTTTGGTCATTCTCTGTCTCCCTGTTTCTCTGTCTCTTTCTTGTGTGTGTGTGTGTGTGTGTGTGTGTGTGTGTGTTTGGTCATTCTCTGTCTGTCTTTCTCTGTCTGTCTGTCTGTCTCATTTTTTTTCTGTCCTTGGTGACGTTGGTCGTTCTCTGTCTCTCCATTTCTCTGTCATTGCTTCTCTCTGTCTCTCTGTCTGTCTCTCTGTCTGTCTCTATTTTTCTTCTCTCACTGTCTCTGTGCATGTCATCTGCTTCTCTGTCTCTCTGTCTATCTCTCTCTCTTTCTCTATTTTTCTTCTCTCACTGTCTCTGTACATGTCATCTGCTTCTCTGTCTGTCTGTCTGTCCCTCCCTCTCTTTCCCCCTCTCTTTTTCTTTTTTCTTTTCTTCCCCTCTACCTCTCATAGGTGGACGAGAATTTTGGTTCTTTTATATATATATATATATATTTTGTTTGGGATTATTTTGTTTTCTTGGTGTTTCTTTTTAAACATTTCATTTACTTAGTTTGTTTAAAAAATTAGAGGTGAAACTATTCAGCAGTGAGCAAAAAAAAGCAACAACAACAACAATAACAACTACTCAAACAAACTCCAGATCATACACATGCCAACCTTTATTATCTGGTCTCGCAAATTTTTTTTTTTTCTTTCATTTAAGCAACATGCATTAATGGACAAGTTACTACACTTTTTGCCATTATTGATTCTTTTAAAAATGAAATTAAAGAAAAATTGTTGTTCATTATTCAGGTTAAAAAAAAAAAAAAAAAAAAACGCTTAAAAAGAGACTTTCCCTTCAGCTGACTTCCCTGTAGCTGTCAGTTTGGGATGATATTCTAATTCATATTGGTTTGTTTATAGACTTTGTGACAGATGTATGGATACATATGGATGTAGCTGTGGAAATGACTAGGCCATCACTCCGTACTGTTCGTTTGTTTGCTGTTGTTGTTGTTAAATGAATACTGGTTTACAAAGATCTGTTTGATAGTGTGTTATTTTCTGTTGTTGTTTGTTTGTTGTTAAATGAATACTGGTTCACAAAGATCTGTTTGATAGTGTGTTATTTTCTGTTGTTGGTTGTTTGTTTTTAAATGAATACTGGTTGTTGTTTGTTTGTTTTTAAATGAATACTGGTTCACAAAGGTCTGTTTGATAGTGTGTTATTATCTGTTGTTGTTTGTTTGTTTTTAAATGAATACTGGTTGTTGTTTGTTTGTTTTTAAATGAATACTGGTTGTTGTTTGTTTGTTTTTAAATGAATACTGGTTCACAAAGGTCTGTTTGATAGTGTGTTATTATCTGTTGTTGTTTGTTTGTTTTTGTTTTTAAATGAATACTGGTTCACAAAGGTCTGTTTGATAGTGTGTTATTATCTGTTGTTGTTTGTTTGTTTTTAAATGAATACTGGTTGTTGTTTGTTTGTTTTTAAATGAATACTGGTTGTTGTTTGTTTGTTTTTAAATGAATACTGGTTCACAAAGGTCTGTTTGATTGTGTGTTATTATCTGTTGTTGTTTGATAGTGTGTTATTTTCTGTTGTTGTTTGTTTGTTTTTAAATGAATACTGGTTCACAAAGATCTGTTTGATAGTGTGTTATTTTCTGTTATTGTTTGTTTGTTTTTAAATGAATACTGGTTCACAAAGATCTGTTTGATAGTGTGTTATTATCTGTTGTTGTTTGTTTGTTTTTGTTTTTAAATGAATACTGGTTCACAAAGATCTGTTTGATAGTGTGTTATTTTCTGTTGTTGTTTGTTTGTTTTTAAACGAATACTAGTACACAAAGATCTGTTTGATAGTGTGTTATTTTCTGTTGCTGTTTTATAGTGTGTTATTTTCTGTTGTTGTTTGTTTGTTGTTAAATGAATACTGGTTGTTGTTTGTTTGTTTTTAAATGAATACTGGTTCACAAAGATCTGTTTGATAGTGTGTTATTTTCTGTTATTGTTTTTAAATGAATACTGGTTGATGTTTGTTTTTAAATGAATTCTGATTCACAAAGATCTGTTTGATAGTGTGTTATTATCTGTCATTGTTTGTTTGTTTTTAAATGAATACTGGTTCACAAAGATCTGTTTGATAGTGTGTTATTATCTGTCGTCCTTAAATTTGTTTTTAAATGGATACTGATTCACAAAGATCTGTTTGATAGTGTGTTATTTTCTGTTGTTGTTTGTTTGTTGTTAAATGAATACTGGTTCACAAAGATCTGTTTGATAGTGTGTTATTATCTGTTGTTGTTTGTTTGTTTTTAAATGAATACTGGTTCACAAAGGTCTGTTTGATAGTGTGTTATTATCTGTCGTCGTTTATTTGTTTTTAAATGAATACTGGTTCACAAAGATCTGTTTGATAGTGTGTTATTTTCTGTTGCTGTTTTATAGTGTGTTATTTTCTGTTGTTGTTTGTTTTTAAATGAATACTGGTTCACAAAGATCTGTTTGATAGTGTGTTATTTTCTGTTGCTGTTTTATAGTGTGTTATTTTCTGTTGTTGTTTGTTTGTTGTTAAATGAATACTGGTTCACAAAGATCTGTTTGATAGTTTGTTATTATCTGTCATTGTTTGTTTTTAAATGGATACTGATTCACAAAGATCTGTTTGATAGTGTGTTATTTTCTGTTATTGTTTGTTTTTAAATGGATACCGATTCACAAAGATCTGTTTGATAGTGTGTTATTTTCTGTTGCTGTTTTATAGTGTGTTATTTTCTGTTGTTGTTTGTTGTTAAATGAATACTGGTTCACAGAGATCTGTTTGATAGTGTGTTATTTTCTGTCATTTGTTTTTTAAGGTTGATATTGGTCAGAACAGGAATGTGTCAGTGGTATTTTGTGTGCTCATCCGTTGTTTTGCTCTCTCCCTTGTTCCCTTTATCTCCCCTCTCTGGTGGTTGTTTGGGGTTCATCAGGTCAAAGTGAGTATCAACGGAGCTTGGAATGTTGTGGAGTTGTGATCCGTCGTCTGCTTGTCAAGTCTTGCCTGAATGCATTGCCTCCCCTTGTGGTTTTTCCTCCGAACTCTCCCCGCACCTTGTTTTCTTCCAGACTTCCTCTCTGTCATTTTTTTTTTTTTTTTTTTTTTTTCCCCTCAAAACTCCATGTGTCATTTTCCTCCAAATTCCTGGTGTCACCCCCCCCCCCCCCCTCCCCCACCCCTCAACCCAACCCAACCCACCCAACTGTCCTTGGTGTTGTTTATTTGCTGGCAAACTTCACTGTGTCATTGTGTCCTCCAAATGTCTCAGGTCTGTGTATATATATATCTTTTCCACTTTCTACCCCGTCCTCCATATTTGTTCAGTCTTCTTCTTGGTCCCCCACCCCTTCCCTCCTTCACCCCCCCCCCCCCCTGCACCCTCCCCGCTTTCCCTGCACCCTCTCCTTCCTTCCCCCCCAACCCCTGTCTTATCTACACTGCCTCCTCTCTGTATTCTTGTGGTTTTGCATTACATTATGAAGGATCTTTAACACTTGCAAATAACACACTAACCCCCCCCCCCCCCCCCCCCCCCCCCCCATCCTCTGTCTCTCTGCCTCTGTGAATGAATTGATCTGTATGTTCCATGAATTGCTTAACCCCCCACTTTTGGGTTCATGCAGACATGCATGTTTCACGGCGATAACTTGTGCTTCACACTGCTGTCTGTATAAAATTGTTCCTGTGCTCCCTACCTACCGATCCCCCCCCCCCCCCCCCCCCCCTTGACATGGGCAAAATGGCCTTGTCATTAAAATGTTTGAGTTCTCTTTCTCTCTCTCTCTCTCTTTCTCTCTCTGTCTTGTTATTTTAATTTCTTTCTTTCTTTTTTTTTTTTTTTTAATATTCTTTCCTTCCTCCCTGCTGTCACCCCATTGCCCCAGCCTCCATGCATCTTGTGTCTCTCTCCACCACCACACACCCACCCTCTCTTGTACTGCGTACTGAGTGTCTTTTCTGTGTCCTAAACCCCTCCCCTCCTCCTCCTCCTCCTCCTCCTCCTCCTCCTCCTCCTCCTCCTCCTCCTTCTACTCCTCCTCCTTCTCCTCCTCCTCCTCCTCCTCCTCCTCCTCCTCCCACACACTTGTGTGTGTTTGTCTTCACCTCCCACCCCTTTTTCCTGCCGTTTTGTTCGTTTTGATGTCAGTTCTCTACCTCCCCTTATTTCTTTTTGTTTCTTTTTCCGGGCCTTTTTTTTGTTAATTTGTTGTTAGTCCTTACCTCACTCCCCAACTTCTTTTTCTATTTCTTTTCCTGCCTTTTTTGTTAATTTGTTGTCACCCCCCCCCCCCCCCCCCATCCCCCCCCTCCCCCAACTTCTTGTCGTTTCTTTTCCTGCCTTTTTTTTGTTAATTTGTTGTTAGTTCTTACCTCACTCCCCAACTTCTTTTCGTTTCTTTTCCTGCCGTTTTGTTAATTCGTTGTCAGTCCCCCCTCCCCCTCGCCCTCCTCTCCCCTCCCCAAACTTCTTTTTGTTTCTTTTCCTGCCTTTTTTGTTAATTTGTTGTCACCCCCCCCCCTCCCCCCCCCTCCCCCTACCCCCCCTCCCCAAACTTCTTTTTGTTTCTTTTCCTGCCTTTTTTGTTAATTTGTTGTTAGTTCTTACCTCATCCCCAACTTCTTTTCGTTTCTTTTCCTGTCCTTTTTGTTAATTTGTTGTTAGTTCTTACCTCACCCCCAACTTCTTTTCGTTTCTTTTCCTGTCCTTTTTGTTAATTTGTTGTTAGTTCTTACCTCACTCCCAACTTCTTTTCGTTTCTTTTCCTGCCCTTTTTGTTAATTTGTTGTCAATCCCCCCCTCCCCCCCTCCCTCCTCTTCCCTCCCCAAACTTCTTTTCGTTTCTTTTCCTGCCTTGTTGTTTATTTGATGTTAGTTCTTACCTCACCTTATTTCTTTTCGTTTCTTTTCCTGCCTTTTTCTATATTTGATGTGAGTTCTCCACCTCAACCCTCAACTCCCCCCCCCCCCCCCCCACGCATACCTCCCCTCATGTCTTTAAACCCCTTCTTCTTAATCTGCCCCTGTGTGTCCATTTTGAGCTGATGTGTACATCAGATGGCATGTTGGATGAACTTGAAGCGAATGATATTGATGATGATGATGATAAATGTCATATGGATGATGATGATGATAAATGTACTCTGATTCAGAGGGATGAAAGTAATAGAAAAGAAGACAGAATGTTTAACCACGTGTACACAGAATGCTGTCTTACACAGAAGGGTACATGATTTGTGTCTTTTTCTTAACTGTTCTTAGCATTAAGTTGTCGTTGAAGGCTTTGTCTGACCACTTAAGTTGAAGAATCCAGAGGAGACAGTCATTATTTGAAAGTGTTGACAATGGCTATACATGCATAAAATGCATTGCGCTGAACAGATTTCATGTTGCAGTACTTTAGCTGAGACCTCAGTTTGATTTCTTTTGATTTCGATGTTTTCCTTAATGTAACTTTTATAGTTTGTTGATGATTATTCACTCATCATATGCAAAATCCAGGTGATTTAATTGCTTTCTAAGGATCCTCTGAATGTCTTGTTTTGTCTGTTCTTTTCATGATTATGGTCTGTTATAGACAAAAAAGTGGGGAATGAAAGACAGCCATGTCTCATGCCTGTAGTAACACTGAAATATTTTCTAACATTTCCACTTGAATAAATGTGATTGCCATTGGTGTTCGCTATGAGGCTGACAAACTTCAGGGAATATGCTGATGTGACCTAGAAATTTCAACTGTGTTTCATTGTCTGGCTTATCAAATGCCTTTTCAAAGTCTATGAAACTTATGGACAGTGAATGGCTACAATTGCCTGCTCTGCTTTGGTGCTCAGCAAACTGATTTGATCACTACATGATTTGTTTTACTTAAGGTCATCCTCTTGATATAAGGTTTCCCTTCTGTGTGTTTAAGGTGTTTTGTAATTATTCTGTACAATACTTTTTTTGGAACGGATAAAAAGCATGTGCACGTTCTAAGGGTGGTCTTGTGTTTAATGTGTATATATAGACACAGTGCAAGCAGGACCTTTCTATGTTGATTCTTATTATACATGTACATTTTTTTGTGATTATATGTGTTTGTGATATATGTGCGAACATGGTTAAACAAATGTGCGTGTGCATATGTGTGTGTGCGTGAGTGCGTGTGTGCATGTGCTACGACCATGTAAGCGTTATGATAATGATCGGAATGTTCTGTGTTGGTCCATAACTTGAAGCAACACTGTCGGGTAGGTAAACCAGTGTGGTCCTTGACGTTGTCGTTATTGTCGTCATTTAATTTGATCCTTACTCCTTGTTCGATCACTGTTCTTAAAGACTGTTCAGACTTTGGCCCTTCAGGGTTTTAATGTCTGTATATAAACTCACTGTTGTTTGTGTGTTTCTTTTTGTATTGATTCTGTTGATCTTGTTGTCCTGAGTTGTCTTTTCTTGTTGCTGTTGTTGTTGATATACATGTGGTTGGCTGATTGTCAGTATCATTTGCATTGCTTGTTCATTATGGTTGTTGCTGTTGTTGTTGATACATGTGGTTAGCTGATTGTCAGTATCATTTGCATTGCTTGTTCATTATGGTTGTTGCTGTTGTTGTTGATACATGTGGTTAGGTGATTGTCAGTATCATTTGCATTGCTTTGTTCATTATGGTTGTTGCTGTTGTTGTTGATACATGTGGTTAGCTGATAGTCAGTATCATTTGCATTGCTTGTTCATTATGGTTGTTACTGTTGTCATTCCTACTGAAAGAAAAAACAACAAAACAAACAAACAACAACAACAACAACAACAAAACCCTGGAGAGATTTTCTATGTTGGATGTTTTAGTGATTAAGTCTTCATCTTGTGGTTAATGGGCTGCAACACCCTCTGTTCACTTATATAGATCTACAAGTGACTGGTTTTTAACCCAGCAGTGTAGGCAGCCATATTACGCTTTCAGGGGCTTTGCCTGCTGGATGTTTTCTCTCGTTTCCATTATCCGCTGAATGCCGACATGGATTTACAAGGATCTTTAACGTGTGTATTTGATCTTCAGCATGCTAGTCATTCGGATGAGACGATAAACCGAGGTCCCGTGTGCAGCATGCACCTAGCGCACGTAAAAGAACCCACGGCAACAAAAGTGTTGTTCCTGGTAAAATTCTGTAGAAAAATCCACTTCGATAGGAAAAACAAATAAAACTGCACGCAGGAAAAAATACCAAAAAAATGGGTGGCGCTGTAGTGTAGCGACGCGCTCTCCCTGGGGAGAGCAGCCCGAATTTCACATGGAGAAATCTGTTGTGATAAAAAGAAATACAAATACAAATACACAAATGAAGGGGGTTCTGGCACAAGCAGGGCTGCCCATCTTTTGGGCTTGGGGACAGGGGACAGAAGGATCTCCACCTGGGTGCTGTGAGGGGGTCTGGGGGGGGGTGGGGAGGGGGGGTTGAACCCAGGATCATCAGCTTGATAGTCCCAGCTCTTTACCTATTTGGCTGTGTGCTGCTCAAGTGATAGTTTTTGTTTTCATTCAGTCAGTCTGCTTGTGGTAAAGGAAGTAGAATTTTGTTGTTGTTGTTGTTGTTGTAGGTATTGTGATTGTTCTTTTTTTTTCATATATAGTTTTCGTTTCATTCAGTCAGTCTGCTTGTGGTAAAGGAAGAGAATTTTGTTGTTGTGTTGTTTGTTGTAGGTATTGTGATTGTTCTTTTTTTTTCATATATAGTTTTCGTTTCATTCAGTCAGTCTGCTTGTGGTAAAGGAAGAGAATTTTGTTGTTGTGTTGTTGTTGTTGTAGGTATTGTGATTTTTTTTTTTTTTTTTTTTTTTTCCCCATATATCTGTTGTTTAGTCTGCTTGCTGAAAAAGGAAGAAAGAATTGGATTGTTGTTGTTGTTTTGTATTTTGTATTTGTATTTCTTTTTATCACAACAGATTTCTCTGTTTGAAATTCGGGCTGCTCTCCCCAGGGAGAGCGTGTCGCTACACTACAGCGCCACCCCTTTTTTTGTATTTTTTCCTGTTTGCAGTTTTATTTGTTTTTCCTATCGCAGTGGATTTTTCTGCAGAATTTTGCCAGGAACAAACCTTTTGTTGCCGTGGGTTCTTTTACGTGCACTAAGTGCATGCTGCACACGGGACCTCGGCTTATCGTCTCATCCGAATGACTGATGACTGTTGATTATGTTGTTGTTATTGTAGCGGGTGTTGTTGTTGTGTTTTGACGTCTACTGTTAAATCTGCGTACAGAAAAAAAGAAGAGAGAGAATTGGATTGTTGTTGTTGTTGATTACTGTTATCATTATTGTTGCAGGTGTTGTAATGATATTTTGATGTCCATTGTTTAATCTGCTTATGGAAAAAGACACGGAGAATTTGACTGTCGTTGCTGTTGTTGTTGTGGCTGTTTTTATGTCTTTATGAATTCCAGTATTGGATACAGTTGCCCTGTTTAGTGTGTGTGTGTGTGTGTGTGTGTGTGTGTGTGTGTGTTGGATACAGTTGCCCTGTTTAGTGTGTGCGTGTGTGTGTGTGTGTGTGCGTGAATTTCAGTATTGGATACAGTTGCCCTGTTTAGTGTGTGCATGCGTGCGTGCGTGTGTGTGTGTGTGTGTGTGTGTGTGTGTGTGTGCGTGTGTGTGTGTGAATTTCAGTGTTGGATACAGTTGCCCTGTTTAGTGTGCGTGCGTGCGTGTGTGTGTGTGTGTGTGTGTGTGTGTGTATGTTGGATACAGTTGCCCTGTTTAGTGTGCGTGCGTGCGTGCGTGTGTGTGTGTGTGTGTGTGTGTGAATTTCAGTATTGGATACAGTTGCCCTGTTTAGTGTGTGCGTGTGTGTGTGTGTGTGTGTGTGAATTTCAGTATTGGATACAGTTGCCCTGTTTAGTGTGTGTGTGTGTGTGTGTGTGTGTGTGTGTGTGTTCACTATTAGTGATACTGGATGAGAGAAACAACAACAACAAAAAAACCCCACAAAACAAAAAACACTGGGCTGGAAAAATGCACTCCACACGCATGTGAGGGATTATGAGAGAGAGAGAGAGAGTGTGTGTGTTAACCTCTTTTCTTTAAAAAAAAAAAAAAAAGAGAGAGAGAAAAAAAAGGCAAAATGAGAAGAAAACAACAACAACAACAACAACAACAACAACAACAAAAGCATTCTTGTGCAGAAACACTGTGTTAAGCTTTATATATTTGTGTCTTTTGTTCATTGGCTTTTAGTCGTGAAAAAAATAACAGACGGATTGTGGTGCACGTGTTCCTTTGGTTTACTGAAATTGTTTGCTTTTGATGTTTTTGGCATTTTGTTTGAGGATGATATTTCGGCAGAGCGCCTGCGTAATTTATAAGGTTGCACAGTCACTGTTGCTTTTAAAAAAAAAATAAATAAATAAATAAAAGAAGAAAAAAGGAGATATATTGTCAAGTTATACGTTTCAGATTTCTTAAAGCTGTATAAAACTTCTGCTCTCTCTAGAAAAAAAAAAATCTTTTCTTCAAAGATAGCTCAGTCAGTGTTTTGTGGGTTGTTTTTTTTCTCTCCATGGTTTATCTACTTGATATGTCAAAGACATTTTTGTTCATTATTTGCTTAATTTTTGACAGGCTTTTATTTGATTTTTTATTACCTTTTGGAATTCATCATATGATATGATGATGAAATCATCTTCATCTTGATAGGTATTTGCATCGCTGTTTTGATTTTTATGTTTTCTTTATCATATAAAAACAAAACGACAAGAGGAATTCTGTGGAAGATATGTGTATACATGTAGAAATATTTTACGAGAGAGAGAGAGAGAGAGGAAATGAAACAAAATGAAATGGAACGAAACAAATTTTTAATTCATGAGGGTAGTGGAGTAAGCACAGCTGCTTTTTTTAATTTAAAAAAATTTTTTTTTTACATCCAGCCCTCAAGAGATTCAAGATTCAAAAACTTTCTTACTCAAGGATAAAGATTTTAGGCATTGGCCTAGTCTTCCAATCTGTCCTTGTGACAACAAAAACAGTAACGATAAGACACAACAATAATAACAATAGTAAATACTACCACTACCACTACTACTACTGCTACTACTACTAATGATAATTATAATACTAATCAACGGACCATCATCATCATAAAAAAAAAATATAATGAAGGGAACACTGTCACACACTCACACCCACCCACCCACACAAAGAGAGAGGGAGAGAGAGAGAGAGAGAGATGTGCGGAGTATGTTAAAAACACCATCAGATGTCTTGTATTGGCCATAATTTGCACGACATAACACAGCAAGATCTCTTTACTTCGGCCGCAGTTGACAATATATGACGACAACGTTTATTCTTGGGCTGAGTGGCATTGGCCATGAGTAGCAATGCATAACAACAGAACCTTTTTTCTGGGTTAACTTGGGGGGAGGTGGGGGGAGCCTGGGGGGGGGGGGGGAGAAGGGAGGTTGGGGAGGAGTGGTAGAGGGGAAGAAGGGGGGAATTGACTGCAATTATTATAATGACAGCAGGTAGCGTTTTGTTGTTTGTTTTGACCACTGATGGTGATGAGTGTTTTGTTGTCGTTATTTATTTATTCATTTATTTATTTATCTATCTTATGTTGATTTTTGATTTTTTTTTTTATCCCAAGCAGACAGAGGACCAGAAGGAAGACTTCAGCGACTTGCCGCCCAGCCAGAGGAAAAGGAAACTGAAGCAGAAGATTGACTCCATCAACAAAGAGTTGGCGAAAGAACAATCTGAAAGGTGAATGAAAATTTATTTTTAAAAAAACAAACAAAAACCTGAACAGGGTGTGTGTGTGTTGTGTGTGTGTTAAAGACGTGTTGTGTGTCACTAGACACGCTTAAAGATGTGTCATGTCCCACTCCACACAGTTAAAGATGTGTTGTTTGTCAAGACACACATTGAAAGACATGTTGTATCCTCCAGCACACAGTTAAAGATGTGTTGTCTGTCGCCTCACACAGTGAAAGATGTGTTGTGTGTCACGACACGCAGTGACAGACATGTTGTTGTGTTGTGTTGTGCAGGGAGGGGACGTCGAAGGTGAAGGACGTGTACACCAACACACACAGAGTGAAGAACGTGTTATTACTTTGTCATTGTTGTGTTTTTCAGGGAGGGGATGATGAAGGTGAAGGAGGTGCACACCAACACACAGAGTGAAGAACGTGTTATTACTGTGTCGTTGTTGTGTTGTGCAGGGAGGGGATGATGAAGGTGAAGGACGTGTACACCAACACACACAGAGTGAAGAACGTGTTGTTACTGTGTCGTTGTTGTGTTGTGCAGGGAGGGGATGATGAAGCTGAAGGACGTGTACACCAACAACCCGGCCATGGGCGACCCCAACTCCCTGGACAAGAAGCTGGAGGAGAACGCACAGAAGCTGGACGCCATTCGACAGGAGCTGCACAAGTTTGAGGTGTGTGTGTGTGTGTCTGTGTGTGTGTGTGTGTGTGTGAGAGAGAGAGAGGTGTGATGATGATGACAATGTGTGTGTGTGTGTGTGTGTGTGTGAGAGAGAGAGAGGTGTGATGATGATGACAATGTGTGTGTGTGTGTGAGAGAAAGAGGTGTGATGATGATGATGATGATGATGTGTGTGTGTGTGTGTTTCAGTGTGAGGATATGTGTGTGTGTGTGTGTGTGTTTGTGTGTGTTGTATTTCTCTTTTTTGTCACAACAGATTTTTCTGTGTGAAATTCAGGCTGCTCTCCCCACCCTTTTTTTTTCCTACGTGCAGTTTTATTTTTTTTTCCTATTGAAGTGAATTTTTCTACAGAATTTTGCCAGGCACAACCCATTTGTTGCTGCAGGTTCTTTTATGTGCGCTACATGTGTGTGTGTGTGTGTGTGTTTGTGAGGATGTGTGTGTGTCTTATGTGTGTGTGTGGATATGTGTGTGTTTGTGTCACTCTGTGTGTGTGTGTGTGTGAGGATGTATGTGTGTGTGTGTGTATGTATGTATGTGTGAGGATCTGTGTGTATGTGTGTATTTTGGTGTAGTTTTTTTCATTATGTGTGTGAGGATGTGTGTGTGTTTGTGTGTGTGTGTGTGTGTGAGGATGTATGTGTGTGTGTGTGTGTATGTATGTATGTGTGAGGATCTGTGTGTATGTATTTTGGTGTGGTTTTTTTCATTATGTGTGTGAGGATGTGTGTGTGTGTGTGTGTGTGTGTGTGTGAGAGAGAGAGAGGATGTGTGTGTGTGTGTGTGTGTGTGTATGTATGTATGTGTGAGGATCTGTGTGTATGTGTGTATTTTGGTGTAGTTTTTTTCATTATGTGTGTGAGGATGTGTGTGTGTTTGTGTGTGTGTGTATGTATGTATGTGTGAGGATCTGTGTGTATGTGTGTATTTTGGTGTAGTTTTTTTTCATTATGTGTGTGAGGATGTGTGTGTGTGTGTGTGTGTGTGTGTTTCAGTGTCTTTTTTTTCATTGTGTGTGGGAGGATGTGTGTGCGTGTGTTAGAGGATGCGTGTGTAAGTGTGTGTGTGTGTGTTTGTCATTTCCTTGTTCGTTGCCAGGGTGTTTGATTCGTTTGTGATGAGGATGTGTGTGCTTGTAGGCGTGTGGTAAGGCAGATGTGGTGTAGCGTATATGGAATTGTCTGAACGCAGTGATGCCTCCCTGAGTGACAAGTTGAACTGACATGCTGGGGAAAAGCAGGAGAAAGCGGTGTTTCAAGTCATAGATCAATATCCACAACAATCAGCAAAAAAAAAAAAAAAAAAAAAAGATTGTCCAGAGAGATACATCTCAGATGTGTCCAGAGTTATTTCCCATCTATCTGATGATGACGTCGTTGTCAGTGACATGACCATGCCCTTTGAACTGGTATGGGCATGGCAGTCAAGGGGCTTGAAAGCGTGTCACTTTCCGTTCATTGCTGGCTTTACGTGTCGTGAGTGCGGCTGTTGTTAGTGCCTGTCGGTTTTTGATGTTGAGGGCTGGTGTGTGCGTGTGTGTTTGTGTGTGTGGTGTGTAATGTGTTTGTGTGTGTGTGTGTGTGTGTGTGTGTGTGTGTGGTGTGTGTGTGTGAAGTATCGCGTTGCTGAGCTGACACAGCGCCTGACTAAGCGTGTTGGGTTACCGCTGCTGGCCATGCATCTGCTTGGCAGATGTGCTGTAGCGTATATGGATTTGTCCGAACGCAGTGACGCCTCCTTGAGCTACTGATACTGATACTGAGCTGACAACTCTGACCTGTGTGCCTTGTGCGTTCGTTCTTTAGTTTAACGTCTTTTCACTGTAAGTGATATTAGACGAGGGAAGGAAAAAAATCGAGTGGGGGGAGGGGGTGGGGTGGGGGGTGGGGGGGAATTACTGTGTACGCATACGAGTAAGTGAAAGTGTGTGTGTGTGTGTGTGAAAATTATTGATTTAAGTTTTGTTTAAAAAATAAACAAAAAAACCATAACAATATAACATATATCTAATGAAAAACTAACAACTATAACAGTGAACCAACTGGACTATTTAACAAGGAGTTGAAAAAGTCATACATTAGCAATGGACTGCTGAAGATCGTCAACACTGAAGATGATTTCAGTTCAGGGATTTGAGACTTGAACATATCGCAAGTTGGTATATGATCGGCTGTTATGTGAGCGCCACAGATGCAAGAAACATTACTGACATATTTTGTCCTAAAACAATTCATTTTCCATCTGCAGATTAGAGAAATGATTTGCCTCTTATGAAAATCATTATGGTAATGTTTTCCCATGAAACCATACATTTTCTTTATGTTCTTATGTAACTCCGAGTTACCGGTGTGTTTTTCTTCAAACTGAAATTTTGACCATTGGACTTTTTCTACCATGGTGTAACATTCCTGTAGTGAAAGCGAAATATTTAAATCTAACTCCTTCGTGGAGCTTCTAGCTCCTTTTTTAGCCAAAATGTCAAATTTTTCATTATAATAAAAACCGCAATGAGAAGGAATCCAGCAAAAGGTTATGTGAGAGCCTCTTAATAAGAGTCCGTGAATCAAATGGATAATTTCAATAATGAGTTTATACCTAACCGTTTCTTTTATAAGTTCAATAGCGTGAAGAACTGATTTTAGAATCAACACAAAATAGAATCTGAAATATAGTTTTCGGAAAGGATATCATGAAATTTAACGCCATTAGGATTGCTATGAGTTCAGCTGTGAAGATGGATTTATTCTCTCCCAGTTGAAAAGAGTTTTGTGTGTGCGTGTGCGTGTGTGTGCGCTGTACGTGCAGGGTTACCTGGCGTCGTGCGATGGGAAGAAGCGACGCAGCAGCACGTCAGGGGACAGCGTCCACTCCTCGGACAGCGGTCAGCAGCAGCAGTCGGTGTCCGCACCAGGCACGCCGCCGCAGTCGCATGAGAAGTATGTGTGGTGTGATGTGTGTGTGTGTGTGTGTGTGTAGTGGTTGGTGTGTGTGTGGTGTTTGTGTCTTGTGTGTTCTTTTGTTCTTTAGTTGAACGTCTTTTCACTGTAAGTGATATTAGACGAAGCAACAGTCAGTGTCAGCGCCAGGCACGCCACCGCAGTCGCATGAGAAGTATGTGTGGTGTGGTGTGTGTGTGTGTGTGGTGTTGTGTGGTGTGTGTGGTTTGGTGTTTGTGTGTGTGTGTGGTGTGGTGTGGTGTGTGTGGTTTGGTGTTTGTGTGTGTGTGTGTGTGTGTGTTTTCATGTGATAGCATGGTACGCTGTCCTGCAGAATAGTGCAGAGCAATGCAGAGCGACGCATTGCATTTTATTCGCATTGCATTGTACTGCAGTGCCTCGTATTGCTTTTTGCTGTCGCAGCATTGCCAGGTAGCCTGTGGTGTAGTGCAGAACAGCACAGGACAAAGTATTGTATAGCATTGCATTGCATTGTATTGCATTGCTTTGTATTGTAATGCATTGCTTTGTGTTGTTGTTGTTTTGCATTGCATTGTGTTTTATTATATTGCATTGTGTTGTATTGCATTTTTGTATTGCATTGTGTTGTATTGCATTGTGTTGTATTGCATTGTTGTGTCGTATGTATTTGGTTGTGTTGTATCGCATTGGTGTGTTGTATTATATTATGTTGTGTTGTATTGCATGTGTTGTATTGTGTTGTATTACATTGTATTGTTGTGTTGTATGTATTGCATTGCATTGCATTGTTGTTTTGTATTGCATCGATGTGTTGTATTGCATTGCATTGTGTTGCATTGCATTGCTTTGTATTGCATTGTGTTGTATTGCACTGTGTTGTGTTGTATTGCACTGTGTTGTGTTCCTTTCTGTTTCCACAGATGCATAGCGTGCAGGCTGATTACTGCGTTGCGAGCGCGTCGGTACAGATCAGCACCTCCCGTTCTTGACACACATGTGTACGCAAAGTGAGGCTTTGTAATAACCCACCGTTTTGTGTTTTGTGTATGTGTGTGTGTGTGGTAAAACTTTTAACATGATCATTTTCTAGGCAATCCACAAGTGGTAAAGAAGGTCAAATCTGGGTGGGATGACTGATGTCGATAAAACCCGTTTAGCCATCACTTTTATGAAGACATTACACATCATTGAAAAAGGGGGAGGGAGGGATTTGGCGATGGGGGGTGGGGGGGTGGTTGGGAGGGGGGTGTCTGGAAAATGTTACAGGAATGATTGTTAACATCTAAAAAAAAAAATCCATGTTTTCTAAGAAGCAGTCACATCTGACACTCAGTGTTTTCCCAGAATCAGCCATGGATTTTGCCTCTTGCTCTCTCTATTTTGTTTGATGTATATAAGAAGATCTCTTTTCTGTAAGCCAGCACTGTTTTATTTGAAGTGGATCCTATCAGTTCATTCAAGATAAGAATCAGTCTTATTTGTTCGGCGTGTGTTAAATTCTGCCAGTGGGAAAATTAATAATTGTAGCAAGTGTAGATATCGAAGGGGAGCAGTACTTGCGTGATGTGTGTGTGTGGGAATGTTGACAAAGAAAGTGGGGGAACAGAGGTGGAGATTGTGACACTCAGTGATAATGAAGGGGGTTGGGGATGGGGGGGAGGGGGAGGTGCTGGGGATGGGGGGAGTAGTATGTTGTTTTTTGTTGTTGGTGGGTTTTTTTTTTTCCTTTTTTTTTGCTTTTTCTTCTTCTGGTTTTTTTTTTTTTTTTTTCTTCTTCTCCTTTTTTTTTTGCCCATGAATATATTGTCTGGATGATGTAGGGGTGAACCACATGTGAGTCATCAACTTATTCCTGTTTTGTTGATGCACATGCGTAGACTTTTTGTATTTGTATTTGTATTTCTTTTTATCACAACAGATTTCTTTGTGTGAAATTGGGGCTGCTGTCCCCAGGGAGAGCACGTAACTACACTACAGCGCCACCCCCCCCCCCCCCCTTTTTTTTTTTTCCTGCATGCAGTATTATTTGTTTTTCCCATCAAAGTGGATTTTTCTACAGAATTTTGCCATTCAAGGTCTAGTGGAGGGGGAGAAAGTATCAGCGGCTGAGCCGTGATTCGAACCAGCGCGCTCAGATTTTCTCGCTTCCTAGGCGGATGCGTTACCTCTAGGCCATCACTCTACATTCAGAGTATATATGCACCGGCACTCAGAAGAAGCGAGGCCAGCTTTCCAGGTTATTTTGTGTGCTGGTGGTATTTCATGCTTGTGTGTGTGGGGGGGTGCATGCTGGGTATGTTCTTGTTTCCATAACCTTCCAAGCGCTGACGTGGATTACGGGATTTTTAACGTTTGTATTTGATCTTCTGCATGTGTGTGTGTGTGTGTGTGCACGAAGGGGGATCAGGCACCTAGCAGGTCTGCAACTCTGCATACTGGATGTTGGAAAAATCTGCACCCTTTACCGATCAGGTGCCATGACAGGGACTCGAATTCGAGACCCTCAGATAGAAAGTCTAAGGTTTTAACCACTCGGCTGCTGTGTCCATCAATCCTGGTGGATGAAGGATGGAGGTTTTTTTCTGATCTCCCAGGTCAGCGTGTGTGGAGACCAGCTAGTGCCTGAACTCCCTTTGTGTGTGTGTGTGTGTGTGCGTGTGTGATGCAAAAGATAAAATGCACAAGCTGAAGATCCTATAATCCTTGTCAGCGTTCAGTAGGTTATGCATGATTATAACATGGGAGTGCGGGGGAGGGGCGATGGGGTGTGTGTGTGCAGAACATCAAATAAGCATGTTACAGATCCAGTAACCGGTGTGAAGAGTTAGGTGGGAACACAAACGTATCCAGCATGAACACACCAGCAAAAATAAACAACAAAACCCAACAATATGGCTGCAGAATAATACAACGACAGGGTAAAAAGAGGTCACGTATTAGTTTTCAGTATGAAAACCAAACTCCGCATCTTCAACTCCAATGTGAAGTCAGTTCTGCTGTACGGATGCGAGACATGGCGGACAACACAGAGGATGCAGCAGAAGATTCAGACATTCTACAACACCTGTCTGAGGCGCATCTACAAGATCCGATGACAGAAGATCCGAAACGAAGATCTGTGGGAGCGAGCGGAACAGGAACCAGTGGCCAAGCAGATACTGCGGAGGAAGTGGGGCTGGATTGGACACACCCTCAGGAAGCCAGCGTCCAGCATCACACGCGCCAAGCCCTGACCTGGAACCCGCAGGGAAAAGAGGAAGAGAGGCCGGCCTCGCAACAGCTGGAGGCGAGACACCAAGGCAGAGCTGAAGCAGCAAGGGACCAACTGGACTGGAATGGCCAGAACAGCCCAGAACAGAGTGCGATGGCGAGGGGTCGTCGATGGCCTATGCTCCACCAGGAGCGATTTGCAAAATGAATAAGTTTAGAATCACATCCAGAAAGAAGGAAGGAAATCAAGATGCCATGGAGACGGCACGAACTGCGACAGGAAGGAGTGACACCCCCCCCCCCCTCCCGCCCCCCTCACCCTCCCCCATGCCCCCCAACCCCCTCCCAAAAGAAACGGAAACACTTTGTACGGTTATCATGTTTACTTGTTGCAGTGATGATGGAGAGGAGTTCCTTGATGATTTTCCGGATGCTGACCTCGGTGACAAGGAATTTGTTGTCATAGGAACGTGTCGTGCTCTCTATCCGTTTGAAGGTAAAGTGTGTGTGTAGGTGTGTGTGTGTGTGTGTGTGTGTGTTTTGTACATCTTTGTGTGTAGTTGTGATTAGGCAAACGCTCTTGGGAAGAAGGGGAGACCATTGACATGTGATCTGTGTTGTGTTGCAGTGAGCCACAAACCGATCAGAGAATCAGAATGATTTTTTTTTTTTTTTTTTTTTTTTTTTAAAGCAACGTGTGCAGAGCACTGAATGACAAAAATGATCAGAGAATGATTTTCTTTTTTTTTCTTTTTTTTTTCTTCTTTTATTTTTGCAAGGGCTGGGGGAGGAAAGGGAGTGTGTGTGTGGGGGGGGGGGGGGGGTAGGTGTAGCAGTGTATACATAGCCATGAAAAATAAACTGATCAGAGAATAAAAAAAAAAACAACAGAACTGACATGTTTTTTTGTTTCTGGCTTTTTTTTTTTTTTTTTTCTTCTTCCCAAAGCAATGTTAGCATAGCCATGAAGGACAAGATTGATCAGAAAGTGAAAAATAAAAATGGATGCTTTTTTTCTTTGTTTTGTTTTGTATTTGGAGCCATGTTTGCATAGTAATGAACTACAAGTTGATCAAGAAATGAACCAAATAAATCAATAATTCTTTTCTTTTTTTTCTTCTTTTTTTTGTTTTTGTATCATTTTGTTATTTAAGTATTATCAAATTGATAAAATGAAAAAAAAAAAAAAGATTCTTTTCTTTTGTTTCTGAAACAGTTGTACATGGTTTTGATGAACAACAAATTGATAAAATGTGAAAAAAAATATTGATACCTTTTTTTTCTTTCTTTCTTTTTTTTTTTTTTTTTGGTTTGTTTGTTTTGTTGTTTTTTTTGGGTTTTTTTTTGGTTGTTTTTTTTTGTTTGTTTTTTAAGTAATGTGTGCATAATAGCAATTAGACATCAAATTGATCAAATGGAAACAAAATATTGATACCTCTTTTTTTTTCTTGAATTGATTGTGCATAATGGCGATGAACAACAAATTGATGAAATGAAAAGAATATATATTGATACCTTTTTTTTTTCTATTTTTTTTTTTCGTTTTGGAAGCAGTGTCTGCATATTACAGATAAACAACAAGTTGATAAAATGAAAACCAGATAAATTGGTACCCTATTTTTTTTTTTCTCTCATTTTTTTCATTTTGGAAGCAGTTTGTAGTTAATAGTGATGAACAACAAACTGATGAAATGAAAACAAAATATGTTGATATCTTTTTTTTTTGTCGTTGTTTTGGAAGCAGTGTGTTCATAACAGTGATGAATAACAGTTTAGTGTCATACCCTGTACCATGCCAAACTGATGCAAACTGGACCTGTTGGCTTGCCCTGCTTGGCCAAATTTCACTTGGCTGACAGTGAAAAGACACCCGGACATGTCCATTGGGCTCTAGCCAGTCAAACGCCGCTAACAGATACGAGCGATGACTCCTCCCTTTTGACCAGGCTGTCGATGCCATCATGTCAAGCTTTATGCTCTGCCTCGTCTGAGGCTTTTTTTTTTTTTTCTTTGATGAGTCATAACTTGTAGCTTCTAGCGGTGTTTGATTGGCCAGAGCGGACCAGACATGGCCGAGCGTCTTTTCACTGTCAGCTGTATAAAGTTTGGCAAAGCAGGGTGAACCGACAGACGTAATTTGCATTCAGTTTGATAATCGTGGTACAGGGTATGACACCAAATTGTTGTTCGTCGCTGTTAATATGCACACATGGAAATTATACAGATAATGAGGCCAGGAGACGATATGATTAACAAACAGCAAAGAGTGGTAACTCTCTCTTTTATGAGGAAGTGTCTGGGTTTGTTCCAATGTACCTTTTATTTACCTGTGTGCTAGCTGAATCGGTAGCGTAAGCATCACTGACTTGAAGTTGTGTACCTTGTGTAATGGAGAGAGTTACCACTCTTTGCTGTTTGTTATGCACACATGGCTTCCAAAACGAAGTATGTAGGTAAAATTCATCACTAGATAGGAAGTATAATTGAAACTCCTCCTTGTTGGCTTTTGAGCGTGTTTGTTTGGCCTGTTTTGTTGCATGCGGCTTGTTTAACAACAAATTGATGAAATGAAAAACTTTTTTGTTTTCTTTAAAGAGATGAACAAGGAATCGATGTCAGATTGATGAAATGAAAATAAGTTATATTGATACCTTTTTCTTCTTTTTTCTTTTTTTTCTTTTGTTGCGATGTACAAGGAATCGATGTCAAATTGATAAATTGAAAATAAAATATATTGATACCTTTTTTTTTTTTAATACTTTTTTTTGTTTTGGTTTTTGTTGGTGTTTTTTGTTTAGAATGTGGTGAACAAGGATTCAGTGTCAAATTGATAAAATGTAAATATCTTGATTTTTTTTTTTTTTTTTCAGTGAAAAGGAATCGGTGTCAAATTGAGAAAATGAAAATAAGATATATTGATTTTTTTTTTTTTTTTTTTTTTTTTTTTTTTTGTCTAGCCATGAACGAGGAGTCGGTGTCCATGGGGGAGAACGAAGAGATGGAGATCCTGGAGGGGGACCAGGGCGACGGCTGGACGCGGGTGAGGAAGTCTGACGGCACCGAGGGCTTCGTGCCCTCCTCCTACATCCAGTGCCACTTCACCGAATAACGGACGGACGGACGGATCGGAAACCACCACCGCCACTGCCACTGCACCCCCAGCCTCGCTCCCACCTACCCACCCACCGACCCACCGACCCACCCTTTTTTTCCCCCACCTCCTTCTTTGTTCCAGTTCTGTCACGCAAATTGATCAGGTCCGGGAGAAGTCTTCCTATTGCTGCTTCAATGCCAACTCCCAGCGTTCCACATACCTTACTCTTTTATTTTTTTATATATTTTTTTTTAATTCTCTGTGCTCCAATTCGATCACTGAGTTTGACAGGGGGAAAAAATGTTCGTTTTGCAACTGGAATTGTGTCACAGATGTTGACAGGGGAATTCGTCGTTTTGCTGCTCCAATTCTGGCTTAATGTTTGACAGGGGAAAGCGATATTCCTTTTGCCACTGGAATTCTGTCATCAATGTCGACAGGGGGAAAAAAAAAAAAAATTCCTGTTGCTGCTCCATCATGACTGTTGGCAGGGGAGTGAAATTTTTTTGGTGTTTTTTTTTTCCACTACAATTCCATCACAAATGTTGACAGGGGAAAAAAAATCCTTTTGCTGCCCTAACTCCATCATGACTGTTGACAGGGGAGTGAAATCTGTTGTTTGTTTTTTTCTTTCTCCACTACGATTCCATCACAAATGTTGACAGGGGAAAAAAAATCCTTTTGCTGCCCTAACTCCATCATGACTGTTGACAGGGGAATTAAATCTTCTTTTTTTTTCCACTACAATTCCATCATAAATGTTGACAGGGGAAAAAAAAATCCTTTTGCTGCCCTAACTCCATCATGACGGTTGACAGGGGAATTAAATCTTCTTCTTTTTTCCACTACAATTCCATCATAAATGTTGACAGGGGAAAAAAAAATCCTGTTGCTGCCCAAACTCCATCATGACTGTTGACAGGGGAGTGAAATCTGTTTGTTTTTTTTCCCACTACGATTCCATCACAAATGTTGACAGGGGAAAAAAAAATCCTTTTGCTGCCCTAACTCCATCATGACGGTTGACAGGGGAATGAAATCTGTTTGGTTTTTTTCCCACTACGATTCCATCACAAATGTTGACAGGGGAAAAAACATTCTTTTTGCTGCCCCAACTCCGTCATGACTGGTTGACAGGGGGATGAAATCTACTTTTTGCGTCTGCAATTCCAATCACAGATGTTGACAGGGGGTAAATATATTCCTTTTTGCTGTCCCAATTCGTCAGAAATGTCGACGGATGGGGATGGGGGTAATCTTCCTTTTGCCACTCCGGTTCAATCACAAACATCGGCTGATGTTAAAACCATCCTTTTCTTGTTTCTTATGTTGCTGAAGTGGAACACACAGTATTCTAGTAGTGATAGGGACAGTGACAGAGAAGAAGAAAGAAAGGCATTGCTGTCCAAGTATTCTGGTGACGGCATACGTCATCGGCTGTGTACTATTGTGGAGTGTACTTACGTTGGTTTTTTTTTTTTTTTTTTTTTTTTTTTGTCTATTCTGTGTAGTGGGCCAAAGATGTGCTCATTTTGTCTGATCTTCCCTGTGTTCTTGATGCCAGTACTTTTAGAAATGTCTGTCTGTGTGGGTGGGATGGATACATATACATATATATATATATGTGTATAAATATATATATATATATATATATATGTATATATATATATATATATATATATGTGTGTGTGTGTGTGTGTGTGTGTAAACGAGGTGTAAGTGGGGACTGTGTCTCTGACCAAGATCCATGCCGTGTGGTTAGGTATATATATTATATATATATATATATATATATATATGACTATCAGAACCAAATGTATGCGGGACCGTTTTGTTTATCGGTGTTGAGTAATAACACTTTATAAATTGTCATCCTGTTCAGAATGGTTTGTCAGCTGAGAAAGGGCACATTGCTCTGTGTGAATTTTTGGTGTCTCGCTGTTGACAGAAGGTTGGTTTTCTTTGTGAGTGTCTTTTTTTTTTTTTTTTTTTTTCTCATATCAGTATTTTATCTTCTTTTTTTTTTTTGTCCCCTCACCTGTAAAACATCTGTGTTCACTGCTCAAAGTATACCCGTAATGCTTGTTGTAGCTGCTTGTTTTTGTATGATAGTCACTCATGTCTTGACTATGAACATCAGAACAGTAGAGGGAGCCATCTGCTGTCCTGACCATCTGGGCTAGAATTTTACTATGATGGGGAGTGTCTTGCCCCCCAAGTTACGTCCTCACTCTCTTAGCCAGGAGGGTTTCAGGACAGTCGGCGCTGGGTTGCTTCCCAAAATTCACTTAGACCCCCCCCCCCACCCCCTCCCCTCCCCACCTCAACCCCCCAGGCTGCAGCACTAAGAGCCAGTGCAGTCTTGCCTCCTAGTTCGAGAGTCGTAGTTCTTCACAAAAGACTCAGCTGTAAATGACTTCCCATTGGAGTGGAGAAACCATTGATCATACCGCTCTCACTTTGCTGTTGGCCCAACTGTAAGCTTATGTCAACCTGTGATATAAGCTAAGCAAAATGACAGCAACAGGCTCGACTGCTTGTACATTAAGCAAAATCATCTCCATTTATCATCTCCATTTGAAAAAAAAAAAAAACCCAAAAAACTGAAGAGGATTGGAGTGGCAGCCACATCCCCATGTGATTGCGGCCAGGCTGACCAGATCCCATCCCATATTCTCCAAGACTGCCCCCTGTATGAGAAGATGCGGCAGCAGTCCTGGCCTGGGGGTGCAGACCTCAACACCAAGCTCTGGGGGACGGTAGCCGATCTTTGCCGGACGTCCGAGTTTGTGGCATCCCTCGGACTTCGACCCTGACTGCGTAGCTGTCGAACGCAAAAGAAAGAAAGAAAGAAAGAAAGAAAAAAAGAAGAAATACACTTTTTGAAAAGTGCAGACCAAACTTTTTTTTTTCGACTAGAAAAAGTTTGTAAGTCTTCGCAGTAATGTTAATAGATTCTTGTACACGTTGTCACCATAAGGTTCGTTGATTTAGATGTGGAAATGTCTCCTGTGACATATTATGCCAGAATTTTTCCCTGGTAATTGTGATGTTTTTAGGTTGTTTTTTTCTTTGACGCTTGGTTGACAGAAGATATGGAGGAACTTTGAGATTTGCGGTTTTTAGGGTAGAGGAGGAATAGGGAAGAGGAATTTTGGAAAGAATTTGGAAATGGTTAAGAGGATTAGCGGAATTCAGTCAGCAGTTGTATATAGCTGAGCTGCTTTTTTTTCCTTCCTCCTTTCTCGTGCCATGCAGTAGTGGTGTGTATGGGTGATGTATTGCCTGTGTTGGTATTGGTGCGTGTAGGTGTTTGTGTATGTTCATATGCATGTATACGTGGTGGTATTGATGTGTGTGTGTGTGGCAGTGTCTGTATCTGTGTGTGTGTCTGTGCATGAATATTTGAGTGTGTGTATAAGTGTGTGTGTATGTGTGAGTGTGTGTGTGTGTATATGTGTGTGTACATGAATATTGGAGTGTATGTGTGTGAGAGAGAGTATGATTGTGTATTCATGCCTGAACGGGCATTATGTGCCTGAATGTGTATGTAAGGTTAGGAACATTTGTATGGTGCTTTGGGCTCGTTCTTTCCTCAGTCAAGATGAGCGTAGATCTTGACTCGCCCATCTTCCTCCTCCTTCCTCAAGAAAAGAACAAACTTAGAGCAAATACATAAATACTCATTACGAAAGGTAGATAATCAGTGTGTGCCTCAACAGCAGTGACAACTATTATGGAACACATGTTACCCATTTCAAATGTTAACATTTTTTGCAAAAGGTTATATATTTCAAACTGTTCTTTATTAAAGTTAGCTAGTTATGTGTTAAATAGTCCAGTTGGTTGTTTATTGTAAGTCCCCACATGAACCTCTTTTCAAATAATAATAAACCACCTTCTGTCAGAAAACAGGAGTCATCAGTTTGCTTTAAAGATTGTTTTTTTTTTTAAACAGGTCATCAGCGTAGCTTACAGAATGTGGATATGAAGGTGAAGTTTTACTTTTCCTGTAAGCCAGAGTTTGTGGGAATACCAATTATTTCCTTCTTCTTTTTTAGATCATGGAAAATTAATAACAGCAAAAAATATTGAAGGGTCTATCTTAAAGCTGTGCGTATTTTGTTATACAGTGTGCATAAGCACTGAAGAAGATGACGGAAGTTAGAGTAATGATTATTCATCGGTCTTCCATGGAGACTTGTTGTGGTTTGAGAGGGGTGGATTGGGGTGAGAGTATCTTTTTTTTTTCTCTCTGGGTTGTTTCTTCGTTATGTTTGAAAGAATGGCGCCGAGTATGGTCTGTTGATTGTTATCAAAAACTGAAGTGCAATTTGGGAACAGCGCTGAAATGTCTTCACTATTCGTACGACCCTTCCACCACAAAATGAGCTGAATGTCACCTTTTGATCTCTGTAAGCAGAACCACACAGAGTACGTATCATTTGTGAGCTTCTCTTGCCACAAAACGAGTTGAATGTCACGTTTTGATTGTTAGGAGAATCGCACAGAGTAATTATCAGTTGTGACCTTCTACCACAAAATGAGCTGAATATCACATTTTCATGTTTTATTTTCATTTCAATTCCTTTAAAGATTTCCTTTATTGAAGTCTTTTCATGCCTTAATAGAAGTTCTTTTAATGCTCATGGCAAATGTGAAAATGGCTTTCACGTCAGAGCCACGGTGCTAGAGCCACAGTCTGATGAAGGCCAAACTCTTTCCACAAACTGCTGTCAGAAAACTTGGTGTAAAGATTCCATTTGTAGCCACAGAGAGTTTGTTTCATCCACGATTGTTTCAGAGACATTTTTTTTTTTTTTTTTGGTGATTTTGTCTGCCTAGTGTGCATTCCCCACAAAAAAATGGTTTATAGAAAAGTGACTGAGAACCGGAATCCATCCCAACCCAAAGCTTGATCACTAACATCTGCTGACCCTTTTTGTTGTTGCTGTTTTGTTGTAGTAGTAGTAGTAGTTGTTGTGTGCTAAGCAATCTAAGGTGGCATGCGACTCATTTCTTGGTAGACAGTCGCATTTATGTTCCATGGAAAAAAAGAGAGTCAGGGTATGATACGAGCCAAGCAATCAAACAAACGGTGGATTGTTAAGAGGGGTTGAGAGGTTTTGGGGTGGTTTTTTTGTTTGTTTGTTTGTTTTTCATCATGGCAATGAAAAAACTGAATCATTTCTGAGTTACCTGGTTCTCGTCAGAAAGTATGGTGTTATCTCAGAGGGGAGGAGGAAACGGTGTGAACAAAGTTGATGAGAACAGTGATAGTGTTAGACACGGGGCTGAATGGTCGGCCCGTCCAGAGAGTGACGTTACCGAAAGAGCAGCTGATTTTTTTTTTTTTTTTTTTTTTTCTTTCTTCCCCCAGTGTGACAGGGTGCTGGTGGTGACGCAGTAAGTCGACAGCTTTGAGCACGACGCAGTAGATAAAAAAAAAAAAAGTGGTGCTATTTTCAAAACCAAAAGAGTGACAGGGTTTGCGGTTGAGGAAGGAAGGTGAAATTGAGTGACATGTTTGTTGTTTCCACCACCCACCCCCCCACCCCGCACAACCATTGCATGGAAAGGTTTGGAGTAGGGATATCCGAAGAATGTTCTCTGCACGGTTTGGAACAAGTAAGGAGCTGTCTGGTGGAGACTGATGCATGTATCACTGTCAAAAAGAAACAGTCAGTGCAGGCTTTGGAACAAGGTTATCCGAAAAGATCTGTTCCTGCATGTGTTTTTTTGTTTTTTTAATTTTAATTTTAATTTAGTTTAATTTTTTTAATAAATTTTTTGTGTACACTTACAGTTCACTTCATCAAGTTTTTGCGCCTTATACATATTATTATTAGTAGTAGTAGTTCTTTTTTTTTGTATTTATCTATTATTTATTTACTCCTTTTTTTTTCTTTTTTTTTTTTCTCAAGGCCTGACTAAGTGCGTTGGTTTATGCCGCTGGTCAGGCATCTGCTTGGCAGATGTGGTGTAGCGTATATGGATTTGTCCGAACGCAGTGACGCCTCCTTGAGCTACTGAAACTGAAACTGAAACTGGGGTATGGTTATCTAACTTTTGTGCATGCTTCCATACCCAAACAACAGTATTTGCTATTTTTGGGGGGATAAGGTTATCCAAAGATCGATGCCTGCACGTTTGGAATAGCATTTTCTAAAGATTTATGCATGCTTTGCTTTACAGAGAGCAGTGCCTGAATGTATGGAATGATGCCATCTGAAGATTCATGCTTATTTCTCTGTCCAAAGAACGGTACATGCAGGCTTTGAACAAGGTTTTCCAAAGATCAGTGCGTCCATCACTGTCCAAAGATTGGTGCCTGCATGTTTGTATTTGTGTTTGTATTTCTTTTTATCACAACAGATTTCTCTGTGTGAAATTCGGGCTGCTCTCCCCAGGGAGAGCACCTCGCTTCACTACAGCGCCACCCTTTTTTTTTTTTTTTTGTATTTTTTCCTGCATGCAGTTTTATTTGTTTTTCCTATCAAAGTGGATTTTTCTACAGAATTTTGCCAGGAACAACCCTTTTGTTGCTGTGGGTTCTTTTATGTGCGCTAGGTGCGTGCTGCACACAGGACCTTGGTTTATCGTCTCATCCGAATGACTAATAATGACTTAGTTTGGAATAAGGTTATCAAAAGTTTGATACATACTGTACAGATAATTGCACACACAGGCTTTGGAACAAGGCCATCCATTCAAAGACCAGCGCTTGCTGGCTTTGATATAAAGCTGTCCAGAGAATCCTGCTCGCAAGGCTGTCTAAAGAATGGTGTGTGCAGGATAGGGAACGTGACTGTCCAAGAAAGGAGGACTTTTCTAAAAATGAAATGCTTGGTTAGGGTTTGAGACGCATCCCTCTGAAGAAAGCTGTTGAAAGTATCAAAAGGCATCTTTTGTGAAAGTATCAAAAGATTTCTTTTGTGAAAGTGTCAAAAAATGTCTTCTGTGAAAGTCAAAGAAAAGAGGACATGTTTTGTAAAATATCTGGGCAGGGTTTACAATGCAGCCCTCAAAAGAAAGCTTTTGAAGGTGTCAAAAGACATCTTTTGTGAAAGTGTCAAAAGACGTCTTTTGTGAAAGTCCTAGAAAACAAGATATCTTCTTTTTTTTCTTTTTTTTTTGTAAGATACCTGGGTGGGATTTGAAACGCAGCCCTCAAAAGAAGACCGTTGAAAATGTCAAAAGATAGCTTCTGTGAAAGTGTCAAAAGACGTTTTTTGTGAAAGTGTCAAGAGATGTCTTTTATTGATGAAAGTGTCAAGAGATGTCTTTTATTGATGAAAGTGTCAAGAGATGTCTTTTTGTGTGGTGGTGAACTAGATGTTTGAACATGAAGCGTGCAATATGGTATGACATTTCTTTCAGGGGGTGTAGAGGAAGGGAAGGAAGAGTGTGTGTTGCTTTGCTGTGCTGGTACATTTGTTTGCTTTTTTTTTTTTTTTTTTTTCTCCCCCATTGCCATATTGACTGTGGTGTTTTGATCAAAGCAAATCATTACGAGTTCCATATCCAACCTGGTGTACGTTTGCATTTGTTTTTTTCTCTTCTTTTTTTTTTCACATTTTTACGTATGCATTGGTTATTGTCCATCTGATGCATGTTGTTGCATTGATTTTGTTGTTGATGCCGTTTTGTTGCTGTTGCTATTTATTTGATAATTTGGGGGTTTGGATTGGGGGCTGGGTGGGGGGATAGGGACCGGTTATTCACACACCTGTGAATGTGAGTTTGCATTAAGTGTGTGAGTGAACATGCCAGAGCATGTGTTTTGTAAGAGAGACAAAAACCAAAATGAATGACTTGAGAAATCTCTGCTGTTTCTCCTCCCTTCCTTCCTTCCTTTCTTTCTTTCTTTCTTTCTTTCTGTGTACATGGGCTACAACTCCCCACGTTCACGCCTTCTGATTACTACGTTAGAGTTACAAGCGGGCTGTTACATGCTTGACTGTCTCTCTCCCCGCAGTATCGGCAGCCCAAGGGAACCTACTTAAACAAAACAGCCCTGACAACACCAACAACAACAGAATGCCTGTACACAAAACAGTTGAACTCTATTTTTGATTCTGGCTTTTACATCAGCTGACATTGCAATTGTTTGTTTTCATGTTGAATATATATATGAATATATTATTATCCTACATTCATTCATTATCATTATTATTATTTTATTATTATTATTATTATTATTACTTCCTTTTTTATATTATAATTATTATTTACTTATTTATTTATTTATTTATGTAAGCTTATCTATTATTTATTCACCTTTTTTTTTCTTTTTCTTTTTTCTCAAGGCCTGACTAAGCGCGTTGGGTTACGCTGCTGGTCAGGCATCTGCTTGGCAGATGTGGTGCAGCGTATATGGATTTGTCCGAACGCAGTGACGCCTCCTTGAGCTACTGAAACTGAGACTGAAAACATTCATTATCATAAGATAATGAGTAAGTGTAGGAACGTGTTGACTGTTTTTAGAATCAATGTGAAGGGATATGAGACGACCCAGGATCACAAAACATGAACTGAAATCAAAAAAGGCTTATTTATATACCTGCAGTGATTTCTCGGTCATTTGCTGTGAATGTCAGATTATGTTTGTGGAAGGGGTTTGGTTATGTTCTCGAATAGTGATTTTAAATCAGTGCAGGAGCAGAGAATGAACAGTGGGGTGAATGAACAGTTGTGTGAAACTCTATGCTGACAAATCTGAATTTGGAGATACCATGTGTGGTTTTTTTTAGGGGGGGGGGGTGGGGAGGGAGGAGGTATTTGTGTGTGGGGGGGGGGGGGGGGACATGGATCAAGGATCAACATGCACAGAACAATTTTGGCATTATTAATTGCCTATCTTTTCTATAAAAAAAAAAAAAAAAGACTCCCCCCAAAAAACTATAAAAAAAAAAAAAAAACAGTCCATGGTGTTATGAAAGGATGAAAGATTGCAAGTTATGCTGAGTATTTGACACAGTGATTCATTGCGTGACTTTATTCATTTGTCTGGGGACTTTAAAATGGTTAGGAATTTTGAATCATGTTTGTTTCATGTAGGAGCGTGATTATCTCAGCGTTTCGTTCCTTCAGGAACTTGATTGACGTATTTAGGGGGATGTATTTTTGATGACTGCTGGTTGTCTTTGGCATAACACACACACACACACACACACACACACGCACACGCGCACACACAAACGCACGCACACACACACACACACACACACACACACACACACACACACAGACACACACACACACACACACACACACACAAATTGCGTTTATGTGTCAAGTCTGGAAGTGTGGTGAACATTTTTCCTTTTTTTTTTTTTCTTTTTTTAATTTCCCTCCAAACTCATATCATTTAATGTTCACAATATCATCTGTATATGTTACTCTTTTGGATTTTATATACCAATTTTTTGTTGACCAAATTGTAATCTTTTTTTTTTTCTTTTTTCTTTTTTTTTCTGATTTGCTATGCTCAAACATTTCTTGATGTGAACCAAATGTGAAGGGTAGTGTATCTGTTGAATGAGATTATGGGATGTTGTTGCCATTGTTTGTGTCTGTGCACTGATGGCTGTGGAGAAAAAAACCCTGAAAACTGGCCAAATTCTGCAAAACTAATTTCCTGCTTTAAAAAAAAAGATTCACAGACAGAAACGACTGACTCTCAAATCGGATAAAATAGAAAAAAAACAATGTTGATTTCTTTCATATCATTGTTGTTATTTTATTGATATATGTGCAGCATGAACAAACACTTGGACTTTTTATGCGAATCTGTATCAAAACCCAAGTACCTCAGTAGATGGATGAATTCTTTATCAAAAAGAAGATTGTTGCAGTTTAAAAAAAAAACCCATATCTGTTAACATTTGATTTTTTATCATTCTAAAACATTTTTAGCACAGCTGTTCAGTATTCAAAACAAACAAAAAAAGCTGTATTATCAAGCGTTATTTTCTGAAAAGCCAGGTTTTGTTTAAAAAAAAAAAAAAATTAACTCGTTCAACCCTGCACCCTTGCATTCTCAGGGCGTTAAACTCATTTCAGTAAAACGGTTTCCGTGTTGTCCAACATGTGGATTACATGGCAGGCAAAGGGAACTGTCTTCAAAAATATTTCTGGCTTTGTCAACACGTGTGTCAGTTTGAAGGAAAAACCTGTTGATTTTTTTTTTTTTTTTCTTTAGTGTGTTTTCAAATTTTTATGGTATCAAAATTGCAGGGAAGTTTGCTGAAACTGTAATCACTTTACCGTGGGAAACTTAGTTTGAAAACAACAAGAAAGTAATCACTTTACCTTGGAAAACTTCAGTTTGAAAACAAAAAGAAAGAAAGAAATGTAAGGATCTTAAGACTGGGTGTTTAAACTTAAGTTTTCAACCCCCCCTTTTTTTTTCTCTTTTTCTTTTTAGGCAATGGGAGATGTTAAATTGTTTCTTCATTCTTTTATCTTGAGTGACAGAGAGGTGACTGGAGAGAATCTGAATGAAGTGGTGTCTATGATGTGGATGTGTGTGCATTTTGATTGAGAAAAAAGGGAGTGAAAATGCATGTAGATTTTAGAAGACAAAAGGGGATTTTAGTAGACAAAAAAAGTGTGTTCAAGATATGTCCTGTTTGCATGTGATTGTGCAGTTTTTTTGAAACAAATTTTTGATGGTTGATGTATGTGTTAAGACGTTTTTAAAACTTAAAAAAAAATTTTTTTTCTAGTTTGTAGTGAACTAACCCACCGAGGTGAAATGTCAGATAATCTAATCTGAACAACAAGAAGAAGAAAAAGCTTTTTGTGGATGGAATTTGTGTATCCAGCCATGTATTACATGTGTGTATTTTTGTGTATTTTATACTAATCTGTCCTGTAAACAAGGTCTGTATGTACATCGGGTGGTCTTTGTTGTTGTTATTGGGTTGATGGTTGTTGTTTTTTTTTGTTTTGTTTTTTTTTTTTCCTCTCTCCTACACAGTCACTATGTGATGATGACGCAATTAAAAAGTACGAAACATACATTGTGCCAAAAGATCACTTGAAAATTGCCGCTCTTCCTCACAAGGTGCAATTGTGTTGTCAGCAATATATTGCGAGTCTGGTTATTTATTGACGTGTGTCTGATGGGTTTTTTTTTTTCTTTTCTTCAGTGCCCCCCCCCCCCCCCCCCCCCCCCGCACCCCCTCACCACCTCCCGCCCCCTCTACACACCCCCACCCTTTTTTTTCCTGCAAGCGACGCATTCTTTTTGTGTGTGAGCTTCTGACCCCTCTGCCTGTTGAGGGACGTAATCGTGTTGCTTTGTGTCAGCACAGTCACATGATGAGTTTTGTAAGTGTGTTCACGGTGTGTGTGTGTCGTTTTGTGTTTGTGGAGCAAGCACATCGCCCCTCGCAGTTGGCCGGGGTACTATTAAAGGGAAGTGTATGTGGAGTGACTGTATAAAAAAAAAAAAATCTTGTCTTTTTTTTTTTTTTTTTTTTTTTTTTTAAATCAAGTTGGAAAACTGTCTGATCTAATTTTGGGGTCACAAGATTCTCGAAATGAGATTTGGTAAATCATGAAAGTTGGGGTGGGGTGGGGGGTGGGATTGCTGCCCTTGATTTCCTCACATGTACGCCAAATGTCAAAAATATCAAACACCAAAGAATCACCACGCAAACAACCGGAGTTGACCAAAAAAAAAGCAATAACACAAGTTTTACACATACAACAAAAAACAAAAGAAAAGAAAGAAAAAAATCACTTACCTTTATCATGTCAAGCCTTGTTTTAACTCGAGAATGTAATCACAATATTATAACCAAGATGTATGATTTTATGAAAGGAAAAAAAACAACATGTTTTGTGTACTTTATAAAGAATTCTTTGGGCGCCTTTTTAAGAAGAATATGACAGGTATATTTTTTGCTCCCCCACACCCCCACACCCACACCCACACTCCAGCCCTCTGTCTGTTTCCCCCACCCCCCTTTTTTTAAAAAAACAACAACTTTGTTTGGGTTCTGGTGTGATGTGGTGTCGTGGAAATGTCTTATTGGGATTACAGTTACTGGCCTGCGGCTTATTTTCAGGACTTCTACGGCACGGAGTGCTTATGATGTTGTACACTTCCATCTGTTGAAGTGCTTACACAGATTTCCTTTTCTGATGTAAACTCAGAACTGTTTTCTTCTTTTTCTTCTTCTTCCCCCCCCCCCCCCCCCCCCCAGCATCTTTTGGTTCTTACCAAATCATTTGCACTAATTTTTTTTTTTTTTTTTTTTTTTTTACTGAATGGACCTTTGAAAGTGTGTATGTATGTGTGTTTTTTTGTTGTTGTTGTTGTTTGGTGTGCAGTGTGAGTATATGTGTTTGTGCATGTTTGTGTGTGTGTGTGTGTGTGTGTGTGTGTGTGTGTGTGTGTGTGTAGGTAAGGCCTTTGTGTGCGGCGTTGTTTTCTGTCTTTAGTTTTCTGGCTGCTTAGAAAAATCCATACTGACCTTACAACAGACACAGAGGGTTGTTTTTTTTCAGCCCGTGTCGGGTGATCCAAGTTGTTCCCTTAAAAAAACTAACTGTGAATGGTCTTAATGGTAAGTTCATTTTACTTTACATCCAATCAAACAATTGTTTACTGTGAGCACTTTACAGTGCCAATAGGAATACATTACAATAATGTTACACCCAGTATCAAACATACAGTCTTAACTAAATGAGAAGCATCACAAGTTGGGACGACGGGCGCAATAGCCGAGTGGTTAAAGCGCTGGACTTTCAATCTGATGGTCCCGGGTTCGAATCACGGTGACGGCGCCTGGTGGGTAAAGGGTGGAGATTTTAACGATCTCCCAGGTCAACATATGTGCAGACCTGTTAGTGCCTGAACCCCCTTCGTGTGTAAATGCATGCAGAAGATCAAATACGCACGTTAAAGATCCTGTAATCCATGTCAGCGTTCGGTGGGTTATGGAAACGAGAACATACCCAGCATGCACCCCCCCGAAAACGGAGTATGGCTGCCTACATGGCGGGGTAAAAACGGTCATGCACGTAAAAGCCCACTCGTGTACATGCAAGTGAACGTGGGAGTTGCAGCCCACGAATGCAGAAGAACAAGTTGGGACAGGACAGCGCTTCAAACAGTACCTATAAAAAACAGAATGCTTGGTTAATGAAGTGTGTCCATATACATGCAATGCATACACACAAACATAACAATTAGTCAAAGGCAATTTGAAACAGGTTAGCTTTCAGGTTGGTTGGAAACATCTGTTATATATGCTTATCGGATCACAAAACGACATAAACAAAACATTATCTCCTTTAGTTTAACAAGCATTCACAAAGGTGTCATTAAGTGATATATTTGTTGATATCAACTGACTCAAAGTAACTCACTCAGGCAACCATCTAAACGCTCAAAAAGTGCTAGATTTGTTCATATCAACTGACTCAAAATAACTCGCTCATGCAACCATCACTCAAAGTGCTAGATTTGTTCATATCAGCTGACTCAAAATAACTCGCTCATGCAACCATAGATTTGTTGATATCATCTGACTCAAAACAACTCACTCTTGCAACCATCTAAACACTCTTCCCCCCTCCCCTCCCACTTGCTCTAAATAATGTGTGCATGCGCACACGCACACATTTGAAGCAAGCACACACATGCCTCAGAGCTTGGGGAGTTAGGAGAGACAGACAGTAACAGGAAGACCCCCCTCCCCCCCCCCCCCCCCCCCCTCACCCCCTTCCCCTCCCCCATCTACTCTGCATGCTCTCTGGACAAAACTACTTTTTTTTTCATTTTGTTTTTCTTATCAAAATCTTGTGTGTTCAACAGCGAAAGATTCCATGGTTTTTTGTTTTTTTTTCTTTCTTTATCTTCTTCCTTGTTGAAGAATGGCAATTTTTGCAGACTCTTGTTTATTTGTTGGTTTTTCTTCTTCTTTTAACTGATCAGTAGTGGGCAGTCATGCTTTTGTTTGTTTGTTGTTTTTGTAACGCTTCTCTATATACCACCGTGTTCTATTTTTTTTAAAGGGGTGGTTTGTACCTGTTGGGTATTTTTGTGTTCCATCGTTTCCACCAAAGCCGTTAGGCATTTTTTTAAACGTTTTTTTTTTTTTTAAAGAACTTTTTTAACCATACATTTTCGTGTTCATCATATCCACCAAATAGGTTTGGCAATTTTTAACATACTGGGTTTTTTTGGGTTTTTTTCATCTTTTGTATCCGTACTCACCAAGTAGCAACCTGTTTTGCATTCCTTAATTAACGAACTGCTCAGGGTTCGTAGAGAGCCATGGAAGTCTGGGAAATTCTTGGGGAAAACGAGAGAACTATTTCTTGGGCTGGAAAAGTCTCGGGGGGGAAAAAATAATGATTATGTTTGTCCGTCAGTGTCTGAAACTGTCTAGGAGTTTTTTTTATCCAATCCTTCCAAGTGTGCAATGTTTTGGAGCACACCGCCGGGCAGTTTGGGTTTTGGTTTTCACTTTGTACAAGGTGATCCTCAGCTTGGCCGTATCATTTCAGTAGGTGTTTCCCTGTGGTTTGTTTGGGATTACCTGGTGTTTACTTGTTTGTGGTGGACTTGTATATTTTTTCAAATGTTGAGTTAGTATGAAGTATCGTTTTCTTCCACTTGCTTCGTTTGTATAAAAATCTGCTTGCGTTTGTTTGTATAAAGTGTTCTCTTTGCGTTTTGGTGTAGAAGTTTCTTCTCGCATTGTTTGTATCAAACATTCTTAAAACTACGTTTACACGGGATGCAACTAACTTGCAACCAATTTGCGACTAACTCTTTGAAACCGGCGGAGACTGGTGGAGACTGGTTGCCCCCGGTTGTGGCCCGTCGCTGCCGGTCTCAGAAACCAACGGATTTTCCCGATTTTTGGTTGCATGTTTGGTCGCAAGGCTCATTTTATTTTCACTCCAAGACCGATAATTTTTTTGAGGGCCTTGCAACTAAACTGCGAAAAAACGGTCGCCGCCGGTTGCCACAGCTTGCCGCTCGTTTCAGCCGGTTTTCAACAGGAAATTGATGACGCAAGCGGCACGCGTGTCACGGATTTTTCTGTCTGGCTTGGCAGACGCTAGCAGCGTGGTTTCCCGTGTGTGTTGCCTAGTTACTTGCACGTAAGTCGCCGCCGGTTGCATCCTGTGGAGACCGTCTAGTCGCATGTACCAGCCTTGCAACCAAAATTTGAATTTGGTTGCAAGTTAGTTGCATCCCGTGTAAACGTAGCATAATGCGTTGTTTGTATATAACGTCTCACTTGCGTTGTTTGTATGAAACAACCCTTCTTGATTTGCGAAAGACTGTTTAGTTGCTGCGAGGCGAACACACACTCATCCATGAATTTTTTTTTTCAAAAGGCTGTTTGAGCACATGCGTAAAAATCTCTTTCTGTCGGGGCGAGTGTGTGCATGCGTGCATGTTTACTACATCTGTGATGCACGTGCTTGCCTTTTTCTTTTTAAAACTGTGAAACTTGTGTTATGGTCACTTCTGTTGAAGCCTTGCCCAAGGGGGATCTCCTTCCTGATGCAAGATGGGTGTGTTCAGCTGTTGGAACAGCCATCGTTGTCTGATGGGTTTACAACACAGCGTGAATAATGTCATGTTGGGAACTGTGGATGTTGTACAAGTCAATGCACAGCCTATGCTGTTCTTGACTTTCGTTTTGCTTCCCAGAATGACGTCAAGGTTGAGGATTACGTCAGAGAGAGATGACGTCACGATTTTTGTCGTTTCTCATGCATAACTTTGTACAAGAGGATGTGAAGGAGGGAAAGATACACGCTGAAGCTTCCCTGGCCCATCAGAGGTGGAGGGAGACTGGTGCAAGCGATGAACGGCGTCAGGCAGATTGTGTGGTTTGTAGCTCAGCGGACTTTAAGGACTGGCTCCAGCTGGGAGCTGGAAGGGCAAGACAAAGTGTTGGTGGTGGTGGTGGTGGTGGTGGTGGTGTGTGTCCATCGAGATCGATGATGACCATCGTTGTCATCCAGCTGGGGGATGGGGGGAGGGTGGTGGTGGGGTGGGGGGGAGGATGCTAATGAATCTATCTGTGAATGCGCAGATGGCTGAATAGTCCAATCTGCGCACGAAATGTTCGCTGACAGTTGGGGCAGACAAAGACAGGCATACCATTGTCAGGGAGCTTGTTTGCCCGTGACTTTCTGGCCTGCCTCTTCTGAACAGCTGCAGCAGTCCTGTTGGCCTCGCACAACTTGGCGCCTTTGTGCACAGCAGCACGCCATTTGTCACGGTCCACTGCAGATTCCTCCCAGGAGTCAGGGTTGATATCAAACGCTTTCAGAGAGACTTTCAGAGTATCTCTGAAGCGCTTCTTCTGACCTCCGTGTGATCTCTTCCCTTGTTGCAGCTCGCCATAGAAGAGCCTTTTGGGCAGCCGATGGACTGGCATGCGCGCCACGTGTCCAGCCCAGCGAAGCTGGGACTGCATCAGGATGGTGAAGATGCTGGGAAGGGTGGCTTTTGCGAGCACCTCTGTGTCTGGGGTCTTGTCTTGCCACTTGATGTTCAGTAGCTTCCTGAGGCATGTTGTGTGGAAGTGGTTCAGCTTCTTGGCATGTCGTTGGTACACTGTCCAAGTTTCGCAGGCGTACAGTAGTGTGGGGAGAACTACTGCTCTGTAGACCTTTAGCTTGGTCTCAAGACTAATGCCTCTTCTGTTCCAGACATTTGCACTGAGTCTACCAAAAGTTGCGCTTGCTCTTGCAATCCTGACGTTCACTTCATCGTCGATGGTCGCATTTCGTGACAGTGTGCTGCCAAGGTATGTGAACCGCTCCACCGCACTGAGTCTCTGACCGTTGACTGTGATGTTCGGCTCAACGTAGGGTTTCCCTGGGGCTGGCTGATGGAGAACTTCAGTTTTCCTCGTGCTGATGGTAAGGCCGAAGTTCCTGCTGGCAGTGGCAAACTTGTCAACGCTGAGTTGCATGTCAGCTTCAGATCCAGCGTTGAGGGCACAATCATCAGCAAACAAAAAGTCTCTGATGATGTCTGTCATGACCTTCGTTTTTGCTTGAAGCCTTCTGAGGTTAAACAACTTACCATCTGTTCGGTACTTTAGGCCAATTCCAACATCGCCATCTCTGAAGGCATCAGTAAGCATTGCAGAGAACATGAGGCTGAACAGCGTTGGAGCCAGGACGCAGCCTTGCTTGACACCATTTGTGACAGCAAAAGGAGCTTTCAAATACCGATAACGGAAAATAGTCAGAATATGCTTCCCTCGCAGAGAACAGAAAATGCTTCTCTTTCTCTTTCAGTAAACAGAAAATGATCTGCTGCAGAACAGAAAGTTGTCTCTTGCAGATTGTTGGAAATACTCTGGCATGTGCCAGAAATACTCTCCGGTAGGGTCTTCTTTGCTTTCATCGTCTGTGCGTTCAATTCTGAAGTCTGAATTTTCACCACACGCACATTTTTCATACCAAGCTTGTTTTTGTGGGTAAAAAAAAAAAAAGAGAGGCAAGGCCTTCAAGACTCACTTGTGATACACTGTGCCAAGTTTAAAGAATACAAAAAATATAAATATAACAGTAAATGCAGTTTGCATATAATTAGGCTTCATTTTTTAAAAATTTTTTGTGCCCATCCCAGAGTTGCAATATTGTTTTAAACAAGATTACTGGAAAGAACTGAACTTTTCCTATTTTTATACCTAATTTGGTGTCAACTGACAAAGTATTTGCAGAGAAAATGTCAATGTTAAAGTTTACCACGGAAACACACACACACACACACACACACAGACAACGGAACACTGGGTTAAACCATAGACTCACTTTGTTTACACAAGTGAGTCAACAAAAAACAACGAACAACAAAAAAACCACCTCGTTTTGCACAGTGACGATGCGGTCAGTATCTCATCCAGTGCATCGTCAGTTAGGAGAAACTTCTAGCACTTTCCGCTGAGGTAATACCCCGTCCTGTGCTTTATACAACCATGCATTTGTGTTGAAAATGTTGTGGGGGTC
>NC_134906.1:26063233-26068233 GCF_041734735.1 Babylonia areolata
TCTATTTCTAGTCATGAGCTGAAATCGCCACATTAAAAGTGGATTTTAAGGCGAGGGATCAACGATTGTTCGGCAAATTGCCATTGCTACAGAACTGCAAAATAACAGCAAATTGCTGTCGCTATGTAACTATATAATAAATAAAAGTTGCTGTCGCTGCATAACTATAGAATAACTGCACATTGCTGTTGCTGCAGAACTGTAGAGCAACGGCAAATTGCGGTTGCTATGGAACTGTAGAGCAACGGCAAATCGCGGTCGCTATGGAACTGTAGAGCAACGGCAAATCGCGGTCGCTATGGAACTGTAGAGAAGAGCACTATGACAGCCGTGGCTGCTGCAAAAGTGATTCACACAAACTCATACTTCTGTCTGGGTGTTCTTGCTCACAATCATCATGGTTTCCATTTTTTTTTTCCTTCCACGCCAGCTGGTGCTGTGATGATGATGATGATGATGATGATGATGTTTTTTTGTATCGCTTTGCCATTTTGATTCTGCGTTCTGTCAGAAAGATGCTGATCGACATTGTGTTTTGTGTAGTTTTTTGTTTGTTTGTTTGTTTTTTTGTCTGCATAGTGTTGATGTATGCCTTTTGGTTATAGTTTGGATTCTGCCAATACAATATAAACCATGTCTATTATTATTATTATTATTAATTTGATGCAGTCTTTACTGTAATAAAAAAAGAAAATGGATTGTAAAAAAAAAAGTGTTTAGGACTGATGACTTTGTGCTGTTTGTGAAAACAGTGATGGTTCTTTTCATGCCTGCCATTCCATTTATATTGCAGCATCCCTTCCACTAATCATAATGAATAACAGTAATATTATGTAATTATTATACACCCCGCCCCCACCCTCTCCCTCCTGGAAACCGGACTGTGGCTGCCTGTGAATGGGGAGGGGGGGGGAATGGTCAGTTATATCAATGTAAACATCAGTTCAGATACCATTGGTGGAAGAAGTTTTAGCCAAAGAACACACACACATATATAAATATATATTTTTTGTATTTGTATTTCTTTTAATCACAACAGATTTATCTGTGTGAAATTCGGGCTGCTCTCCCCAGGGAGAGCATGTCACTACACAAAAGCGCCACCTTTTTTTTTTCTCCCCTGCTTGCAGTTTTGTTTGTTTTTCCTATTGAAGTGGATTTTTCTACAGAATTTTGCCAGGAACAACCCTTCTGTTGCCGTGGGTTCTTTTACATGCGCTAAGTGCATGCTGCACACGGGACCTTGGTGTATCGTCTCATCTGAATGACTAGAGTCTAGACCACCACTCAAGGTCTAGTGGAGGGGGAGAAAATATCGGCAGCTGAGCTGTGATTCGAACCAGCGTGCTCAGATTCTCTAGCTTCCCAGACGGACACGTTACCTCTAGGCCATCACTCCACTTTTTCATATGCATACATTCATATATGTAGAGAGACTTTGGACAGTTGGTTGATATTAATCCAGTGATTGAAAAAAGGGTGTAGATTGAAGACCGGGTGCCGTAATTAAATGAAAAATGTACATTATTCTGCAATTAGGGCACCCTTTCTTCAGTGTATGTGTGACCAAGCGCTATGCTTGCTTCAAAACTTGCCTCACGCACAAGCTGTATAAGCAGACGACGTCAGTGGGAGTTGCAGTCCACGAACGAAGATGATCCATGCATAATACACATCTGCTTAAAATAAATAAAAAAAAAAAAAAAAAAATTTTAAAAAAGGAAAGAAAAAAAAGGAGCAGACGACTGACCCGGCTGTGCCCAAACCCAACATGCTGGTCAAGCCTTGACAAAATAATTTGTTCAGTCGTCTGATGATCAAAACGAAGTATATACAAAGCAAACATGAATCAGTTGGTTGATCAAAATATCATTTTTATTCATTTTTTTTTATTGACTAAAGTTCCACGCCACCGCAATAACAGTTGAACAAAAAGCATCGTGAGTATAATCTCTTGTGACAGTTGTCAGAATCTTCTCCAGTAACCCTCGAACATCAACACAAGTTGCTCAACAACCTAAAGAACACCATGTCAGTTAATTCTTTTTTCTTTTTTTTTAGGATGGGAAGGAAACATATCTTGGGGACTTCATTTTTTTCAGTTTATATCTTATCAACAAGCAAAAGGAGAGTAACTTTATCATCATTATTATTATTATGAGACATGAAAGCAGATATAGCCTAACCTTCGGTTTGTAAAGTTCCCATCCTATCTCAGTCTGTTCATCTTTCAGTTCTATACTGACTGTCCGGGTATAGTTCAATACTTTAAAAATTCAACGTTGGATGAAAGGTTGTGTTTGACACTATACAGCAATCGTCACGCAAGTTTGTTTTTTTTGTTTGTTGTTTTTTTTTGTTTTGTTTTTTTGGTGGGGAGATTGTTTTTTGTTTGTTTGGCTTTTTTATCGTTGTTTTCTTTTAATCCTGACCACCGTGTTTCCATGCCATTGACCCCTTGACTGCAAAACATTGACGAAAATTAATGAAATCAGTGCAGCATCACAATCTGAAACATGAGTATTCTTTTCTTTTTTTTTTTGTTCACTTTTTTTTTTTTTTAATAAGTGGTGTAATCAAATCAATTTTGCTGAACAAAAAGCAGTGCGGCCCCATGCGGAGTCTATAGTAAAAAAAGAATGGTGACCAGCACGCCTGACCCTGTAAGCTCTTGTCACGGTCTTATCTCAGTGGTGATGGTCCTTCACTGACTGAACAGTATTCACCAGCAGCAGTGAAGGAGTTAAATAATCATCTTAACCCTTTCATCTGCCACTCATTTTTAACAACAAAAAGTAGTGTGTGTGTTTGTGTGTAAAATACGCTGTTTACAGAAATTACACATAACAAATAGAAAAGGAGCAAAAATTTACTCTAGGCACCCGAAAGCATGTAAAAATATATTACTACAAGAAATAGAAAAAAAAAATTAAATGTTTACCCAGGACCACACACATCCAAAAACAAAGAGAATATGCAGAATGATTTCAGATTCTATAATCCACCAAAATCAAAACAAGGAAACACACACACACACACACACACACACACACACACAACCAGTTCCAGTAAGAGAGACCTGGTACCATTTCAAAAAGAAAATAAGGAAGAAGAAAAAGCAAAACAAACTGCATCTTTGCACACAATTTGGTTATCAGCATGAATATGTGTTAAAACTAAGTTTATACCTTAAAAAAAAATCACTTGTATTAAACATTCTCTAAGTATATAAAACCCTATACTTTGTGCATAAAACATTCTTTGGGTATGTAAAACCTGATCTGTTTAAAGAACATTCTATGAGTACATAAAACCTCGTAATTTGTCCACAGCATTCACAAAGTATATAAATCTCTAGAATTTGCATATGAATAAAACAGTCTGTAAGTATATAAAATCCGGTGCATACTTTCACACACATTTTGCCAACCACCACCCCTAGAAAAAAACAAACAAATAAACGAAAATTAAAAAAAAAAAAAAGAACACACACACACACACACACACACACACACACACACACACACACACACACACACAACCACCCCCACGCCCTCCAAAGCACACACACACAAAAACAAAAAAAAACCCCGCAGAGCTGTAGATACAGAAGAATGTTGTCCAAATGGGACCTTAAAGATTTTAAGAAAGGGCAGCTAACTCAAACTCCCCACCTCCCACCCCCCACCCCCCCCACCTTATACCCTTCACCATTTACCTTTTCCCTTCCCACCACTACCTTCACCTCCTCCTCTCCCAAACTCCCCCCTCCCTCCCCCCCCCCCCCCCCAATCTCCCACCCCTCGTCGAATACTCTGATACTGAACTACCTTGATGAATACCTTGATCCCCCACTCCCACCCCTACCTCCTTCCACCACCTTGACCCCCTCGTACGGCCTTGACTTGACCCCTCGTACGGCCGTGACCCCTCGTATGGCCTTGACCCCTGTCTTCATCATAACACCCCTACCCTCCCCCCCTTCCCTCAACCCCCCCCCCCAACCCCCAACCCCTCAAAGCCCCCAATCCCCCCGAGTCTCCCGGAATGTCCTAATCATCACCGCCATCATCATCATCATCATCATCATCATCATCATCACCGCCACCATCAGCAGCAACAGCACCACCGAGGTAGTCAAGAAACCGGAGAAAATGATTGCCGTCATCCCTGTCTTCCTCTTGCCCGTGGCCGTAGTAGTAGTAGTTGTTGTAGTCGACGTCATCATCGCGGACGTCGTCGTCGTGGACGTGGACGTGGACGTGGTCGCGGACAATGGGAATGGCGAGGGCGTCGCACTCTGTTTCCCAACCCGGACCGAAAGGCGGCTTCCGATGGAAGTTCTCCTGGAGACAGGGCTCCATGCCAACATGTAGAGACTGAACCGTATCACAGGAAAAGACAACAGCAACAACAACAACAACAACAACAACAACATGAAAACAGACCCCCATGCCAACATGCAGAGATTGAACTGTATCACACGAAAAGACAACAACAACATGAAAACAGACCTTCATGCCAACACGCTGATACTGAACCGTATCACACGAAAAGACAACAACAACAACATGAAAACAGACATTCATGCCAACACGCTGAGACTGAACCGTATCACAGGAAAAGACAACAACATCAACAACATGAAAACAGACCTTCATGCCATCATGCAGAGACTGAACCGTATCACACGAAAAGACAACAACAACAACATGAAAACAGACCTTCATGCCAACACGCTGATACTGAACCGTATCACACGAAAAAACAACAACAACATGAAAACAGACCTTCATGCCATCATGCAGATACTGAACCGTATCACACGAAAAGACAACAACAACAACAACAACATGAACACAGACCTTCATGCCAACACGCTGATACTGAACCGTATCACACGAAAAGACAACAACAACAACAACAACATGAAAACAGACCTTCATGCCATCATGCAGAGACTGAACCGTATCACACGAAAAGACAACAGCAACAACAAC
>NC_134906.1:26073233-26075733 GCF_041734735.1 Babylonia areolata
AGAGAGAGAGAGAGAGAGAGAGAAGAGAGAGAGAGAGAGAGAGAGGGGGGGGAGGGAGAGAGGGGGATCGATTTCTGAACTTATTTTATTGAGTGAAAAAGGATAAACACAGAAAGATGATGGCCTCAATGATTTCTCCCTTCCATCAGAAAAGCGAAGGATACATTCCTCCAGGAAATACAAGACAAACAGGAGGGAGGGGGGGGGGGGCGGGTTGCTCAAGGAGGCGTCACTGGGTTCGGACAAATCCATATACGCTACACCACATCTGTGCCAAGCAGATGCCTGACCAGCAGCGTAACCCAACGCGCTTAGTCAGGCCTTGAGGGAAAAAAGAAAAAGAAAAAAAGGTAAATAAATAATAGATAAGCTTACACAAATAAATAAATTAATAAAAAAATTTTAAAGCGGGTTCAAGAGGAAAACAAACAAGTAGGCAGACAACTCACGAAGCTGTAGTTATGCTCACTGTAGATCTCAGGAGCTATGTAGCCAAAAGCACCGTAGGGCAGCCGAGCCTGGTTTCTCTGCAACACACAGTTGGGCAGTCAACCTCTGTGTCTATCCACGGTCCCCGGGTTCGAATCTCGCAAACGGCGCTTGGTGGGTTAAAGGAAGGAGATTTTTTTTTTTCCCGATCTCCCAGGTCAGCATAATATGTGCAGACCTGCTAGTGCCTGAACCCCCATTCGTGTGAAAACGCACGCAGAAGATGAAATACGCACGTTCAACATCCTGTTATCCTTGTCAGCGTTCGGTGGGTTATGGAAACATGAACATACTCTGCATGCACACCCCTGGAAACGGGGTATGGCTGCCTACATGGTGGGTAAATAATCGAAACGGTCATACTCATAAAATGTTAAATGTCTGAATGTGTGTGTGTGCGTGACTGAAATCTGATTGAATGACACAGGAAACGAATGATGAGCGCCCAATGGCAGCCGTCAGTCGGCTCTACCCATGTAGACAGCCTGTTGCGCAAATGACCCCGTGTTTGTAAAGCGCTTAGAGCTTGGTCCCCGACCGAGGATAGGCGCTATATAAGTATCCATATCATATCATATCATATCATATCATATCATATCATATCATAGGTTAAGCCATTCAGCCTATCACAGATTGACAAAAGCTTCAGTTGGGTCAACAGCAAAGTGAGAGCTGTATGATCAATGGTTTCTCTGTTGCAATGGGAAGGCATTTACAGCTTAGTCTATTTGTTAATTAAAGCCTACATGACTCTCAAACTAGGAGGCAAGATTGCACTGGCTCTTAGTGCCGCAGCCTTGGGGGGGGGGGGGGGGGGGGGGGGGAGTGGCCTTTGGCAACCATCCCAACGCCGATGTCCTGAAACTTCTCTTGGCCGAGAGAGTGGGGATGTAACTTGGGCAAGACACTCTCCACTGTGATCAATTTCCAGCCCAGATAGTCCGGACAGCAACTGCCTCCTCTGCTGTTCTGATGGCCACAGTGGACAGGACAATCACACACGAGCAATGATGGAGTCTCCCGTCGGACCGACGGATGAGTAGGCAGGCAGGCTTATCTGTCGGTGTGCGTCCTCATATGGGAGAAGAGGCCGATTCGATTCTGGATGCGCAGCACTTCCCACAGGCGTTGCAAGGGAAAACATCTCCAGAAGTTGAGCCCTGCTACCTTCGCTCACGCTACTCCTTAATGGCCAGCGTTCTCTTGTTTTCAAACGTCTTTATGCCACCAGAGCACAGCATCCTCCAGCGAGAGCGGTCAAGGGCATCAGTTTCCCAGGAAGCGATGTCTATGGCACAGGCTTTGAGGTTTGTTTTCAAGGTTGCCAGGGGCAACAAGGTTACCAGGGGCTTGCAGGGTCTTCCAAGTTTGCGGTGGCCTTCCTTCAGCTGGCCATAAAGTAGCATCTTCGGGATCCTGTTGTCTGTCATGCGGACAACGTGTCCTATCCAGCGTAGCTGGCACAGGATCAGCAGGCTTTCGATGCTGGGCAGGCCGCTCCTCTCTAGGACCTCTCCACTAGGTGGTCAAAACAACAACAGTCTATCATCGCTTCTTCTGCTTCTTCGTTTGTGGGCCATGACTCCCACGTTCACTCATGATTGGGCTTTTACGTGTACGACAGTTTTTATCCCTGCCAGTCATTCTCCGTTTTTGGGAGAAGGAGGAGGGGGGGCGGGGGGTGGGGGGGGGGGGGGGGGGCTGCTTGCCGGGTATGTTCTTGTTTCCATAACCCACCGAACGCTGACATAGATTACGGGATCTTTAACGTGGGTATTTGATCTTCTGCATGCGTATACACACGAAGGGGGTTCAGGCACTAGCAGGTCTGCACATATTATGTTGACTTATTTCCCCATCACGTACCGTGAAGGGGATTCGAACCCGGGACCCTGACTGAAAGTCCAACGCTGTAACAACTCAGCTGTTGCGCCCATCACAACAACCCATCACCATCACAACAGCCCATCACACAACACCCCATCACCATCACAACACCCCATCACCATCA
>NC_134906.1:26078233-26083233 GCF_041734735.1 Babylonia areolata
AAGAAGGAGAACAAGAACAAGTAGCAAGAAACAAGAAACAAGGACGACAATACCTGATGCAGACAGCTGAGGGCATCGGCCATATCGATCATAGCGTTGGCGACGATGACCTCAGACAGCTTACGACGTCTTTTCAACATGTCGTGCAGGCTGCCAACCGGGTGGTGGTCTGTGCAGACAACGACGACAATGGCAATGATAACAATAGTGATGGTGATGATGATGATTGTATTTGTATTTGTATTTGTATTTATATTTCTTTTTATCACAACAGATTTCTCCTGTGTGAAATTCAGGCTGCTCTCCCCAGGGAGACCGCGTCGCTACACTACAGCGCCACCCATTTTTTTTTGTTGTTGTTGTTGTTGTATTTTTTCCTGCGTGCAGTTTTATTTGTTTTTTTTTCTATCGAAGTGGATTTTTCTACATAATTTTGCCAGGAAAAAACCCTTTTGTTGCCGTGGGTTTTTTTTTACGTGCGCTAAGTGCATGCTGCACACGGGACCTCGGTTTATCGTCTCATGCGAATGACTAGCGTCCAGACCACCACTCAAGGTCTTGTGGGGGGAGAGGGGGGGGGGGGGGGGGGGAGAAAATATCGGCGGCTGAGCCGTGATTCGAACCAGCGCGCTCAGTTTCTCTCGCTTCCTAGGCGGACGCGTTACCTCTAGGCCATCACTCCACATACACACAGAAGCATTTGTCCGGTTTCCCCCTAACTCACCATTTATCCCCACACTCCCTCGTCTTCTAACCGATAATTCTCAAATGTATACATTGATGATGATGTCGATAAGAACGAGAGAAACAACAACGGCATAGTAATTAACAACGACGATATGACTGCTACTAATAATTTTGTTTCCAAACATTTTTCTTTTCTTTTCTTTTTTTTATAATTGAGACAAAGGTTTACATATAAAGTATATTTCACATTGCGAAGTCACAACAATATATTGCTCTGAGTATCAGAAATTCCACATCAAGAATCATATTGGTAGAAAAATTAATCTTCATGGAAACATTGTTCTGTGCGATACTATGACGCACAGTTTATAAATGAAATTGTATTAAATCAATGGCAGAATTTACGATGTCCGTTCACACATCAGCTCCACTGGCGTTACTGTGACCAGTTTACATCAAAGCGATATAGGCAGATCAGGGGACATTCATTCACATAATTATTAATGCTACTAATAATATCAATCATCATCATCATCATCACCACCGTCATCATCACCATCATCGTGATGGTGAAACACACACAGACAGACAGGCAGGCGCGCGCGCACACACACACACACACACACACACACACACACACACACGCACACACACACACACACACACACACACACACACACACACACACACACGCATTTGCCCGGTTTTCCCCCAACTCACCATTTATCCCCCCCCCCCAACACCCCTCCTCCCCTCCTCTTCTAACCGATAATTCTCAAATGTATACATTAACACTCTAACAAAATGTCTTTAGTCACCGACAAAATTCCTCCTCCACGCGCCCAGCAACACCAACACCACTACCAATTACTACTACTACTACCACCACCACCACCATCACCACTACCTGCTACTACTACTTCTACCACCACCGCTACTACCACCACCACGACCAACAACAGCAGCTACCACCACCACCACCACCACCACCACCACCACCAATTACCACCACCACTTACCACAACCACACCTATCACCACCGCCACCAACCACCACCCACCTACCACCAACTACCACTACCACCTCCACCTACCAGCCAACCACCAACTACCACCACCCACCCACACACTACCACCACCCACCACTGCTACTACCACCACCATTCCCATCACCTACCACCACCCACCATCACCACCCATCAACCAACCACCAACTACCATCCACCGCCACCAACCCGCCACCAACCCACCACCCACCACCACCATTACCATCACCCACCACCACCACAATCACCACCACAACCACCACCCCACCCCCCCCCCCTTCTGCTCCCCTACCACCTCACCGAACACCAGGTAGCACGTGCGGCCCAGCACGAAGTCGTTGAGGAGGTGACAGATGAACGGGGACGGCTGTTCGGCGTCCCGCAGTCTGCACAGCGCCTCCCTCTGCTTCCTGGCATGCTGACACCTCCTCTGCCGCCTCACCACCACCTCCACCTTCCGCCATTTCGGCCTGGCTCCAGCACCGCCGAGGACAAGACCACCACCAGCATTGCCAAGGACAACCCCGCCACCACCAGCATTGCCGAGGAGAACACCACCGCTACCACCATTACCAAGGACAACACCACCGCTATTACCAAGGACAACCCTACCACCATTGCCAAGGACAACACCACCGGTGACAACAGAACCGCTACCACCATTGCCAAGGACAACACCACCGCTACCACCATTGCCAAGGACAACACCACCGCTACCACCATTGCCAAGGACAACACGACCACCATTACCAAGGACAACACCACCGCTACCACCATTGCCAAGGACAACACGACCACCATTACCAAGGACAACACCACCGCTACCACCATTACCAAGGACAACACGACCACCATTACCAAGGACAACACCACCGCTACCGCTACCACCAAGGACAACACCACCGCTACCACCATTGCCTAGGAGAACACCACCACCACCACCGCCGCCAACGCCATGCTGGTACACAGCTGGAGCAGCGGAAGGATTCAACGGGACCAGCTGCCCAGGTAGGGCGAAGTTGACGACCTGTAATGTGGGCGGGCCTTGGACGCCGCTGCTGACGAACCAGCCTGGTTGCTGTTGTTGTTGTTGCTGCTGCTGCTGCTGCTGCTGCTGCTGCAGATTGTAGGGGTGCAAGTTGGGATCTGGCGGCGGGTCGTTGTTGATCAGCTGGTGAGAAAACTCAGCTGGCTCCATGACCATCACGACCTGTTGTTGTTGTTGCTGTGGTGGTGGTTGTAGTGGTTGTTGTTGCTGTTGTAGCTGTTGCTGCTGCTGCTCTTGGTAAACACTGCAGTCAGGCGAGTCGCTGCCAGGTGGAAAGGCGGCGTCGGCGGAGGTGGGGTGGTTGTCATTGTCCATCGCTTGTTGCTCTGGTGGGAAACCTTGTTGCCCCTGGATATCTGGTTGCCCCTGGTAACCGGCCCCGGGCGCGCCGGCGTCCAGTGGAAAGTTTGGAGCGAGCGGGCTGTCGTAGCTCACGGTAAGTTGCCCTGGGAAACTTTGCTGCCCTTGGAAAACTAGTTGCCCTTGGTTGCCTACCTGTTGCCCTTGGATATTCAGTTGCCCTTGGTCACCCATCTGTTGCCCTTGGAAAACTACTTGCCCTTGGGCACCTGTCTGTTGTCCTTGGAAAACTAGTTGCCCTGGGTCACCCATCTGTTGCCCTTGGAAAACTACTTGCCCTTGGTCGTCTATCCATTGCCCTCGGAAAACTAGTTGGCTTTGGTCACCAAACTGTTGTCCTTGGAAACCTTGTTGCCCCTGGATACCTAACTGTTGTCCATGGAAACCTTGTGGACCTTGGTCGCCTACTTGCTGCCCGTGGAAGACTTGTTGACCTTGGTCACCTGGTTGCCCTTGGTCACCGACGTGCTGCCCTTGGAAAACGTGTTGACCTTGATAAGCGGTGGCGGGCAGGATGACGTCAGGTGGACCGTTGGAAGCGGACTCGCCGTGATAGTCCTCCACCACCGCCACCGCCGCCGTCAGCAGCTGTTGTGACGTGCCGCCAGAGAAGCTGCTGCTGCCACGTGTGTTGTCGCTGGGCGCTGGGGGACCACAGCTCTTCTGCATCCAGGAGGGGACAAACTCCGCGGCCTCCGCTCGTAACGTGGAGACCGCCGGGGGCCGGCCCGATGAGGACCCAGATCGGCCCTGCCCGAAGTTGGTGACGGCCGCGGAAGGCGGGGTACTGTCGGGACTCTCGCTGCGCCGATTCTTTCCCTTTCCTTTCCCCTTGCCCTTGTGGTGGCTGCTTCCGGTTCCAGGGTACTCCGAAGGCATGGCGCTGGAGCCTGGAGGATTCGTGCCCTCCTCCTCAGCCAGAGACGAGCTGAAGAAGTCACCACCGCCGGAGGGGGGTTCTGTTCCTGGGGTGAAAGCGCTGGCCGAGGCTTCAGACTGGTAGTACCCCTCCTCCTGCACATGCTCACTGCCCCACGAGGACCGAGGAGGAGGAAGAGAAGGAGGAGGAGGAGGAGGAGGTGGGGGTAGGGTTAACGACTGCCACCCGTCCACTTCATCCGACCCGTGCTGCAAACCGCCGTGCGGCCCAGGGACGACCCCGCCGCGACTGGTGGGCACGTGCACTACGTAACCCTGGCCGGGACCTGCGGACTCCCACAGGGTGATGTACCCCGGGGAAACGACCTGACCCCCCACCCCCACCCCAGAACCCGCTGACCCACCCGCCGGCAGCATCACTGCTCCCTCCTCCTCCTCCTCTTCTTCCTCTTCCTCCCAGTACTGAGGGAAATCCCCGCCACCGCCGATCGCCGAAGCGTCGATGACCGACAACGACGCCGACGCCGACGACGGGCCTGGCTCCTCCAGGTTGGCTTCCAGCGGAATCACGAGGTTGGACGACGACGGGAAGACGTAGTTTTGTGAGGAGGGGAGGTCCGCGGACCTGGCTTCCAAGACTGGCACGGCCCGGACCTGGGGTTGTTCGGAGCTGGAGAGCGGTGGAGGCACGGACATGGGGGGATGTTGTATTTGCTGCTGCTGTCGTGGTGGTGGTGGTGGTGGTGGTGGTAGTCGTCGTCGTCGTGCCGCGGCCAAGGCTTCTTCTCTCGACAGTGTGGCCGCGGGTTGGGGTTTAGGTCTGCTTCCCTGTCGTCGTTGTTGTTGTAGTTGCCGTGGCACACCTGCTGCTGTAGCGGCGCGTGCTGAGAGGCTGGCCATGACTCGATCCTGCCGCGGGACACCTCTTCCTCCTCCTCCTCCTGTTGCTGCAGTGTCCACGGGGCAGTCTTCGTCCACCAG
>NC_134906.1:26099564-26102064 GCF_041734735.1 Babylonia areolata
AAATTTGGAACAAACAAAACAGTCACAATGAATGACAAGACATTTGACACAACAGACATCCCACTTCCATGTTGCAAAAGTCCATACAACAAAAGGCATTGCAGTGCTGAACTGTTGCTGATCCTACAGTAAAGTTAAAAGCTCGTAAAATAATGCTGATGGTTAAGTAAAAAGGAAAATTAAGTTCATGCAATCCCATTTCAATAGAAAACTGAATTAATCAGCAATATCCACATTTAACAGTTGAAATAAAATACATGTTGAAAATGAAGTATCTGTTGAAAACAAAATGATGCATGTTGTAATTAAAGTTATTCATTATTTATTGACAGCCAAAAAGGTAGGTGAAGGGTGACTCCCAAAGACATGCACAAGACAGAAATGAACAAAAAGAACGCCTCTGGTCCTACGACCAGAACCCATAATTTAGGGTAAATGGCAAACACAGAAACACCGATAACACAGAATTTGGCCACCCGGAGGAAAAACAATCCTCACATCAGGGTGCCATCCAACTGGGCAAAAAGCCCCAAACCCCAAATGGCACATGACAGTACCGAACAAAAACGCCTCTGGTCCTACGACCAGAACCCAACACAGGGTAAATGGCGACACAGAAGGACATGCACAAATGACTGCTCAAAATGTTACATACAAAACAAATCAAGGGAGATTACCCTACCACTTTCCTGTCAAAGAAAGCATTATTCAAAGTCAGTTTGGCTGTCTGACAATAACTGAAAAAACAACAACAGTCGTATGACAGATTTAAAGAAGTTCACCACTGGGCTGGGTGACAGAACCAAAACCAAAAGAAAGATGAATATCTACGTTTAGTCGGCAATTGGTTACAAAAAAAAAATTTTAACATTTATTCACTAACGGGCAATAACATCAGTGTACTTTGAATAAAGTTCAAAAGGAACTCAACCACTACTCAGTAAAACTTCACCCTAAAAAAAAAAAAGAAAAACAAACAAGACGTCACACCCTCCCCCAACCCTAACTAACCTAAGTACCCCGCATCTCCACCATTTGTCACGCGCTATAAGAGAGCGGACTAGAAACCCCCACCCAACCCAGCACTAACACCCAGACAACACAAACACAGACTAAAATAATTCATGGTTTACATACATTTATTCAGTCACACACAGAACTTGCCAAATGAACTGACTAACCACAATCCCAGCCACAACAACTGATACACTTAAACGACAACAGAATGGATAAATAACCCACAACCCCCCAAAAAAAAAACAACACAGAGCTTGAAGACACGTCCGTCCAGCGAAAAAAACAGTCTGAAGAATGTTGTGCACTCAGGACAGTTGATAAAGAAAACCTGAAACACTCTGCACAACACCAGATGATAAAAAAACAAATAAACAAACGATGACGTGGACAACGAAGACTGAAGAAAACGACGATGAAAGCGGGTACACGATGAAAGCGGGTACACGATGACAGTGACAAGAAGAGGGCAGCGGGGGAAAACTGCTGACAACAGACAACTGAAGCACCAATGCCACCCGGCCGACACAGGTGGAAGGACAAATGGCACAGGAAGTGGGACGCTGCAAACTGCCAACCGGGTACCACTACCCTGACGCTGGAAATAAAAAACAAAACAAAGACGAGACACGTCCAGCAGGGCACTCCCTCTGACCTGGAGCACACAGAATACAGAAAAACATGGCCACCCGGAGGAAAACAATCCTCACCTGAGGGTGCCAACTGGGCAAAAAGCCCCAACCCCAAACAAGCACGACCTTCCTCCAAGAAGGCCGCGGGCGAAAAGCCTAGACAAGTGTCACTGACAGAACAGAAAGGCTTGAACCTCTGTTCAGCAGTGACAGGAACGCAACATGACTCCACGATTGCACGTGAAAAACGTACAACCGGGAGTCACATATACAAAAAAGACAAGCTGGGGAGAGCGAGTGGGGAAGGGCATGTACAAAACGCCCCCCACGAGATTGTCATGAGTTGTGACACACACACACACACACACACACACTCAACAAACAAACACTCATACACACACACACACACATACACACACACACACACACACACACACACACACATACACACACACACACACACACACACACACACACACACTCATACACACAAACACTCATACAAACACTCATACACACACACACACACACACACACACACACACACACACACACACACACACACACACACACACACACACACACTACGACGTCACACATAATCAAGTCTGGTTTGTATGTTTTTTCCTTTGGGGAGGGGAGAGGGGGGAGAGGGCGGGAGGGGCGGACGGGGGGGGGGGTTAACACTTCCCTTTTTTTTTTTTTCTTTCTTTTTTTTTTCTTTTTTTTTGTCACAAATGTTTAACCTAGCGACACTGTCTGCTTCCGAGGATGATGAGCGTCCTTCATATCACTCAGAAGGCCGTGAGAACGTGAGAAACTCTTAACGATCTCTGGAGCTCTGGAGGGGATGG
>NC_134906.1:26109564-26112064 GCF_041734735.1 Babylonia areolata
AGGTAGGTAGGTAGGGTAGCATTGCGAGGAAAGTGGGTAGGTAGGTAGGGTAGCATTGCGAGGAAAGTGGGTAGGTAGGTGGGGTAGCATTGCGAGGAAAGTGGGTAGGTAGGTAGGGTAGCATTGCGAGGAAAGTGGGTAGGTAGGTAGGGTAGCATTGCGAGGAAAGTGGGTAGGTAGGTAGGGTAGCATTGCGAGGAAAGTAGGGTAGGTAGGTGGGGTAGCATTGCGAGGAAAGTGGGTAGGTAGGTAGGGTAGCATTGCGAGGAAAGTGGGTAGGTAGGTAGGGTAGCATTGCGAGGAAAGTGGGTAGGTAGGTGGGGTAGCATTGCGAGGAAAGTGGGTAGGTAGGGCAACATTGCGAGGAAAGTGGGTAGGTAGGTGGGGTAGCATTGCGAGGAAAGTGGGTAGGTAGGTAGGGTAGCATTGCGAGGAAAGTGGGTAGGTAGGTGGGGTAGCATTGCGAGGAAAGTGGGTAGGTAGGTGGGGTAGCATTGCGAGGAAAGTGGGTAGGTAGGTAGGGTAGCATTGCGAGGAAAGTAGGTAGGTAGGTAGGGTAGCATTGCGAGGAAAGTGGGTAGGTAGGTAGGGTAGCATTACGAGGAAAGTGGGTAGGTAGGGTAGCATTGCGAGGAAAGTGGGTAGGTAGGGTAGCATTGCGAGGAAAGTGGGTAGGTAGGTAGGGTAGCATTGCGAGGAAAGTGGGTAGGTAGGGTAGCATTACGAGGAAAGTGGGTAGGTAGGTAGGGTAGCATTACGAGGAAAGTGGGTAGGTAGGTGGGGTAGCATTGCGAGGAAAGTGGGTAGGTAGGTAGGGTAGCATTGCGAGGAAAGTGGGTAGGTAGGTAGGGTATCATTGCGAGGAAAGTGGGTAGGTAGGTGGGGTAGCATTGCGAGGAAAGTGGGTAGGTAGGTGGGGTAGCATTGCGAGGAAAGTGGGTAGGTAGGTAGGGTAGCATTGCGAGGAAAGTGGGTAGGTAGGTAGGGCAGCATTACGAGGAAAGTGGGTAAGTAGGTAGGGTAGCATTGCGAGGAAAGTGGGTAGGTAGGTAGGGTAGCATTGCGAGGAAAGTGGGTAGGTAGGTAGGGCAGCATTACGAGGAAAGTGGGTAAGTAGGTAGGGTAGCATTGCGAGGAAAGTGGGTAGGTAGGGTAGCATTGCGAGGAAAGTCGGTAGGTAGGTGGGGTAGCATTGAGAGGAAAGTGGGTAGGTAGGTAGCGTAGCATTGCGAGGAAAGTGGGTAGGTAGGTAGCGTAGCATTGAGAGGAAAGTGGGTAGGTAGGTAGGGTAGGATTGCGAGGAAAGTGGGTAGGTAGGGTAGCATTGCGAGGAAAGTGGGTAGGTAGGGTAGCATTGCGAGGAAAGTGGGTAGGTAGGTAGGGTAGCATTGCGAGGAAAGTGGGTAGGTAGGTAGGGCAGCATTACGAGGAAAGTGGGTAAGTAGGTAGGGTAGCATTGCGAGGAAAGTGGGTAGGTAGGTGGGGTAGCATTGCGAGGAAAGTGGGTAGGTAGGTGGGGTAGCATTGCGAGGAAAGTGGGTAGGTAGGTAGGGTAGCATTGCGAGGAAAGTGGGTAGGTAGGTAGGGCAGCATTACGAGGAAAGTGGGTAAGTAGGTAGGGTAGCATTGCGAGGAAAGTGGGTAGGTAGGGTAGCATTGCGAGGAAAGTGGGTAGGTAGGTGGGGTAGCATTGAGAGGAAAGTGGGTAGGTAGGTGGGGTAGCATTGCGAGGAAAGTAGGTAGGTAGGTAGGGTAGCATTGCGAGGAAAGTTGGTAGGTAGGTAGCGTAGCATTACGAGGAAAGTGGGTAGGTAGGTAGCGTAGCATTGCGAGGAAAGTGGGTAGGTAGGTAGGGTAGCACTGCGAGGAAAGTGGGTAGGTAGGGTAGCATTGCGAGGAAAGTGGGTAGGTAGGTAGGGTAGCATTGCGAGGAAAGTGGGTAGGTAGGTAGGGTAGCATTGCGAGGAAAGTGGGTAGGTAGGTAGGGTAGCATTGCGAGGAAAGTAGGTAGGTAGGTGGGGTAGCATTACGAGGAAAGTGGGTAGGTAGGTAGGGTAGCATTGCGAGGAAAGTGGGTAGGTAGGGTAGCATTGCGAGGAAAGAAGATGTGGTGTAGCGTATATGGATATGTCCGATTAGACCTGTAGTACTCGTGAGTTGTCTGCCCCTCCTTACCATTACCCCCCCTTTCCATCTTAAAATTCTTTGAATTACCTCACGATTAGACCTGTAGTACTCGTGAGTTGTCTGCCCCTCCTTACCATTACCCCCCCCCCCCCCCCCCTTTCCATCTTAAAATTCTTTGAATTACCTCACGATTAGACCTGTAGTACTCGTGAGTTTGTCTGTCTCTTCTTATCATCATCATCTTAGATGAACAGACTGTAAATAAATAAACTTATCATCCCCCCCCCCCCTTTATTTATTGATTGATTTATTTATTTATTTATTTTTGTTCTGAATTACCTCACGATTTAGACCTGTAGTACTCGTGAGTTGT
>NC_134906.1:26122064-26132064 GCF_041734735.1 Babylonia areolata
CAATCATCTGATTGATTCTCTGTTGTCAGCCAGCTTATCAGTCTGTCTGTCTGTCTGTCTGTCCCACTTGTCTGTCTGTCTGTCTGTCTGTCTGTCTGTCCCTCCCGTTTCTCTTGTCTTGTCTACCTGTCTTCGTAAGTTTCATTTATTTACTCTATAGTCCCTTCATCTAAGATGATGATACGATAGTATACTGTAGAATTTCAATCTCTCTTTTAAAGGTCTTGCTATTTATTTGCTCTGTATTTCTTTCTTTTTTTTCTTCTTTTCTCTTATTTTTTTTTTAATCATTTTATTAATTCATTGTATTATTTACGTTCCATCCTCATACTCCTCCTTCATCTCCTTCTTCACTCACCCCCGCCCCTCTGTTGGGGTTTAAATCCTCCCTCTGTTGGGGTTTAAATCCTCCCTCTGTTGGGGTTTAAATCCTCCCTCTGTTGGGGTTTAAATCCTCCCTCTGTTGGGGTTAAATCCTCCCTCTGTTGGGGTTTAAATCCTCGTCCTATTGGGGTTTAAATCCTCCCTCTGTTGGGGGTTTAAATCCTCCCTCTGTTGGGGTTAAATCCTCCCTCTGTTGGGGTTTAAATCCTCCCTCTGTTGGGGTTTTAAATCCTCGCTCTGTTGGGGTTTAAATCCTCCCTCTGTTGGGGTTTAAATCCTCCCTCTGTTGGGGTTTAAATCCTCCCTCTGTTGGGGTTTAAATCCTCGCTCTGTTGGGGTTTAAATCCTCCCTCTGTTGGGGTTTAAATCCTCCCTGTGTGGGGTTTAAATCCTCCCTCTGTTGGGGTTAAATCCTCCCTCTGTTGGGGTTTAAATCCTCCCTCTGTTGGGGTTTAAATCCTCCCTCTGTTGGGGTTACATCCTCCGTCTGTTGGGGTTAAATCCTCGCTCTGTTGGGTTTTAAATCCTCCCTCTGTTGGGGTTTAAATCCTCCCTCTGTTGGGGTTTTAAATCCTCCCTCTGTTGGGGTTAAATCCTCCCTCTGTTGGGGTTTAGATCCTCCGTCTGTTGGAGTTTTAAATCCTCCTTCTGTTGGGGTTTAAATCCTCCCTCTGTTGGGGGTTTAAATGCTCCCTCTGTTGGGGGTTTAAATCCTCCCTCTGTTGGGGTTTAAATCCTCCCTCTGTTGGGGTTTTAAATCCTCCCTCTGTTGGGGTTTTAAATCCTCGCCCTATTGGGGTTTTAAATCCTCCCTCTGTTGGGGTTTAAATCCTCCCTCTGTTGGGGTTTAAATCCTCCCTCTGTTGGGGTTTAAATCCTCCCTCTGTTGGGGTTTAAATCCTCGCTCTGTTGGGGTTTTAAATCCTCCTTCTGTTGGGGTTAAATCCTCCCTCTGTTGGGGTTTAAATCCTCGCTCTGTTGGGGTTAAATCCTCCCTCTGTTGGGGTTTAAATCCTCCCTCTGTTGGGGTTAAATCCTCCTTCTGTTGGGGTTTAAATCCTCCCTCTGTTGGGTTTAAATCCTCCCTCTGTTGAGGTTTAAATCCTCCCTCTGTTGGGATTAAATCCTCCCTCTGTTGGGGTTAAATCCTCCCTCTGTTGGGGTTAAATCCTCCCTCTGTTGGGGTTAAATCCTCCCTCTGTTGGGGATTAAATCCTCATGTTGGGGTTTAAATTCTCGCCCTATTGGGGTTTTAAATCCTCCCTCTGTTGGGATTAAATCCTCCCTCTGTTGGGGTCAAATCCTCCCTCTGTTGGTGTCAAATCCTCCCTCTGTTGGGGTTAAATCCTCCCTCTGTTGGGATTAAATCCTCATGTTGGGGTTAAATCCGCCTTCTGTTGTGATTAAATCCTCCTTCTGTCGGGGCCAAATCCGTCTTCTTTTGGCGTTAAATCCTCCTGCTGAAGTCAAATCATTCTTATCCCCCTCCTTCTCAGTTAGCTGTTGTTAACTTCTTCTGTTGGGAATAAATCCTCCTTCTTAGGGGGTTAATTCTTCCTCTGTTGGGACTAAATCCTCCTCCTCTATGGGATTAAGTCCTTCTTCTCTGTGGCGTTAAAACTTAAATCCACCTTCTACTGGGGTTAAATTCTCCTCCTCTTGCTCTTCCTCGTCCTTCTCCTACTCTTCCTTCACAACACTCCTCACCCATCCCTGTACGGAATATTTCTTATCCTTTTTTTTTTCTTGTCTTTTTTCGTGTTTTTCTCTCTCAAGGCCTGACAAAGCTAGTTGGGTTACGCTGCTGGTCATAATTATAGCATCTGCTCAGCAAGATGTGATGCTAGCGTATTATTATTATAATCATGGATTTTGTCCGAACGCTGTGACGCCTCCTTGGAGTAACTGAATTGAACTGATCTCTTCTCCTCCTCGCCACCCCACCCCACCCACCCCCACCCCACCGTCATCCCCAACACCCCCAACAACAGGAGCAGCTGATGAACAACTTCACCTCCATGGTTTCTCACTACGAGGAGGCCTTGGGGCAGATGCAGGCGGCACAGGCTGGTGGGGTCGGTGCAGGCTCCCATGCGTCGTCGGCAGGTCATGGGGGCAGCGGGCAGGGGTACAGGGACGAGCTGGACGAGGATGATGAGGAGGACTACAAGGAGATGATGATCGCCCACGGCGTGATGCCGGGCTTCGACCGCCTGGCTTCTCTCAGCAACCAGATCTCCCTGCTGGAGGAGCGAATGGCTGATTGTGAGTTGTTGTTGTTGTTTGTTTGTGTGTGTGATTCGAGGAAATTTTGAGTTGGGGGAGGATTGTGAATTGGGGAGAAGGGGGGGGGGGGGGGTGAGTCAGGGGAATTGTGAGCTGGGGGATTGGGAGTTGGGTGATTTGGGTTGGTGATAATTGTGAAGTTGGGAGAGATTGTGAGAAAGGTTTGTGTGAGAGAGAGAGAGAGAGAGAGAGAGAGAGAGAGTCCCGGGGAGAGGTTGTAACTTGGCGGTTGGGTTATCAATAATTGGGGGGGTTGTGTGGGGGTGGGGGGGTCTGAGTAGGGGGTATTGTGAGTCATGGGCATTGTGAGTCGGGTTGGGAGGGGTGGGGGGATTGTTATTTGGGGGGCGAGGGTTGTTAGTTTGGGAGGAGGGGGTTGTGAGATGTGGGTGTGTGTGTGGGGGGGGGGGGGGAATTAAGTCGGGGGCATTGTGATTTGAAATGGTGAATCTGGAGATCAAGAGTTTGGGGAATTTTGAGTCGGTGGGTGGGGATGGGGGGGGGTGATTGTGAGATGGGAGGAATTGTAAGTTGGAGGAATTGCGAGTTGGGAGGATTGTCTTGTGGGGATTGAGCCAAGGGGGTGGAAGGGGGGGGGGCGGGGTAGTGGGGGGGAGTGAATTGCGAGTTGGGTGGCTGGGGATTGTAGTGAGTTGGGGGTTGTTGGGGTTTTGTCAGGATGATTGTGAGTTGAGGGGAGGAGGAGAGGGGGGGGTGGGGGGGGTTATGAGTCGAGAGGGATTGTGAGTCGGGTGGGAGAGGGGATGAAGACTTGGGGGGGAGGGGGGGAGGTGTGGGGGGTGGTAAGCCAGTGGGAAGGGTGATGAAGGGGGAGGAGATTGGTTTGAGGATGATTTGGATTGGATTTGGTAGGGTTGGGTTGGTTGGCTTGGCTTTGCTTGAGTTGGGTTGGCTTGGGTTGGCTTGGCTTGGCTTGGCTTAGGATGGGTTGGGTTGGCTTGGGTTGGGTTGGATTAGGTTCGGTTGGTTTAGGTTGGGTTGGATTGGGTTGGGTTGGCTTAGGTTGGGTTGGGTTAGGTTGGGTTGGGTTGGGTTATGTTGGGTTGGGTTGGCTTAGGTTTGATTGGGTTGGGTTGGTTTAGGTTGGGTTGGGTTGGCTTGGGTTGGGTTGGATTGGCTTAGGTTGGGTTGGCTTAGGTTGGGTTGGCTTAGGTTGGGTTGGATTGGCTTAGGTTGGGTTAGCTTACGTTGGCTTGGCTTAGGTTGGATTGGCTTAGGTTGGGTTTGGTTGGCTTGGCTTGGGTTGGCTTGGCTTAGGCTGGGTTGGCTTGGCTTGGCTTGGCTTAGGTTGGGTTGGGTTGGCTTAGGTTGGGTTTGCTTGGGTGGGGTTGGCTTGGCTTGGCTTGGCTTGGGTTGGGCTTAGTTTGGAGGTTCTTGTAATGCGTGTTTGGACTGGCTCGGCTTGGGTTGTTGGTTGGCTTTGAGGTTAGGGTTGGTTTGGTGATGAGTTGCTTCTGGTGCAGTTTGGTTTGGTTTGGGGTTCGTTATATATATATATATATATATATATATATATATATATATATATATATATAACATGCATTTTGTAGGCTATACATGACTGCGAACGATGCATTCGTGTGTAGCCTGTCTGCTGTGTACACCATGACAGGATTGTGAATGTGTGTTTCCTCTGTTCTACCAGGCACGTGTCAGAACTATAACGACCCCCGATCCTGATGGACCTGACTGATGAGATCTCGTCACCCACGTGGCCTTCAAAACGTGACTTTGGGGGAGGACTTGGGAAGAGGGGATGGTGGGGGGGAGGAGGGGGTCCCTGAGAGGGGGGAAGTGACTGACTGCGCATGTGCACAAGGACCGGTGTCTGGTTGTTGTCGTTGGTTTTGGTTTTGGTTTTTTTAATGCTGATTTTTTTTTTTTTTTTTTTTTTTTTTTTTTTTTTTCCACATAAACATGGACGCTAAAAAGATTGAAGAAAGAAAGCAAAAAAAAAAAAAGAAAAAAAAAAAGAAAGAATTGATATGACAGTGTTGTTCGGACATGTACAGTGATTGTTGTAGGCGGATGATGATCATTGTGAGTTTGGTGTAAAGTTCTGAAGATGGAAAACGTTTGATGACGCTGACATGTATTGGCGATTTTTGTTTGCCGTGACAAATATAACTGACATTGTCACGTGTTTAGACATGGCATGTTTAGACAGGTGACACATCCTTGTGTAGGATTGAATGGGCCGATGTTGGTCCGACACCGAGAAAGATTTGACGGAAGATGTTAAAAAGAATAAAAAAAAGTTAATTCTAAGACAGTATTATACTGCTGCTCTGTGCCTCATGTCTTAATCATGCGATTATTTGATTAGACAGCCGATTTTTTTTTTTTTTTTTTTTTTTTTTAGACGACACAGAATTGTCTGCATTCTTAAATATCTATCTACGTGTTAAATTTTGAGGAAGTCAGATTATTTTCATACACTTCTGTTCGTTGTCGACCACGTAAAGTAATTGGGAAGATAAAAGTATGGTGTGAGATTGTGGGTTGTTTTTTGTTTGTTTGTTTTTTTCTTGTTTTTTTGGTTTTTTTATAAATAAATAAAAAAGTAGAATTGTGAAAATGGCTCACGATATATTGATTGTGTAACTCGTTCACAAAATGATGCTGAAAATCACAACTAGATTCAGCAGTCGGTAGAGGATATGTAATGCTAATACTCACGTACAGATACACATACATATATACCGAAGTTTTCTACCCTGGTTTCGCCAGCGCTTGATAGACAGACAGACAGATAAATGTATATATATATATATATATATATATATATATATATATATATATATATATATATATATATATATATATCATCCTCTGTCTTGTTTTATCAGCCGTTAGGACAGACGAAAACTCCGCTGGTTTAATCCGCGCAGTTCTGTCAGTGTGGTAATACTGCCAGTAGATGTCGAGCAATGAGAGTTGTCAGTACTGTGCCCCCCTGTGAGGTATTGTACAGGTGTTGAACTAAAGAGTGGTCATCACTGTGAGATATTGTACAGGTGTTGAACTAAAGAGTGGTCATCACTGTGAGATATCGTACAGGTGTTGAACTAAAGAGTGGTCATCACTGTGAGGTATCGTACAGGTGTTGAACTAAAGAGTGGTCATCACTGTGAGATATTGTACAGGTGTTGAACTAAAGAGTGGTCATCACTGTGAGGTATTGTACAGGTGTTGAACTAAAGAGTGGTCATCACTGTGAGGTATTGTACAGGTGTTGAACTAAAGAGTGGTCATCACTGTGAGATATTGTACAGGTGTTGAACTAAAGAGTGGTCATCACTGTGAGGTATTGTACAGGTGTTGAACTAAAGAGTGGTCATCACTGTGAGGTATTGTACAGGTGTTGAACTAGAGAGTGGTCATCACTGTGAGATATTGTACAGGTGTTGAACTAAAGAGTGGTCATCACTGTGAGATATTGTACAGGTGTTGAACTAAAGAGTGGTCATCACTGTGAGGTATTGTACAGGTGTTGAACTAAAGAGTGGTCATCACTGTGAGATATTGTACAGGTGTTGAACTAAAGAGTGGTCATCACTGTGAGGTATTGTACAGGTGTTGAACTAAAGAGTGGTCATCACTGTGAGATATTGTACAGGTGTTGAACTAAAGAGTGGTCATCACTGTGAGGTATTGTACAGGTGTTGAACTAAAGAGTGGTCATCACTGTGAGATATTGTACAGGTGTTGAACTAAAGAGTGGTCATCACTGTGAGGTATTGTACAGGTGTTGAACTAAAGAGTGGTCACCACTGTGAGGTATCGTACAGGTGTTGAACTAAAGAGTGGTCATCACTGTGAGGTATCGTACAGGTGTTGAACTAAAGAGTGGTCACCACTGTGAGGTATTGTACAGGTGTTGAACTAAAGAGTGGTCATCACTGTGAGATATTGTACAGGTGTTGAACAAAAGAGTGGTCATCACTGTGAGGTATCGTACAGGTGTTGAACTAAAGAGTGGTCACCACTGTGAGGTATTGTACAGGTGTTGAACTAAAGAGTGGTCATCACTGTGAGGTATTGTACAGGTGTTGAACTAAAGAGTGGTCATCACTGTGAGGTATTGTACAGGTGTTGAACTAAAGAGTGGTCATCACTGTGAGATATCGTACAGGTGTTGAACTAAAGAGTGGTCATCACTGTGAGGTATCGTACAGGTGTTGAACTAAAGAGTGGTCATCACTGTGAGGTATCGTACAGGTGTTGAACTAAAGAGTGGTCATCACTGTGAGGTATCGTACAGGTGTTGAACTAAAGAGTGGTCATCACTGTGAGGTATCGTACAGGTGTTGAACTAAAGAGTGGTCATCACTGTGAGGTATTGTACAGGTGTTGAACTAAAGAGTGGTCATCACTGTGAGGTATTGTACAGGTGTTGAACTAAAGAGTGGTCACCCCGGTTCCAGACTGAGATGAGCCATGCGATTTCGTTGCTGGACAAGAACCGACATACGTGAATGAAGTGAACGCATGTGAGATCTGCACGAAACTCTTGTTTGTGTGTCCCTTTGAAGATTGCTGTTCAAGGGGCGGCCTAGCTTGCTCCAAAACAGGCCTGGCCGCTCACTCCACAGAAGAATAATGATGATGATGATGATGATATGGATACTTATATAGCGCGTATCCTTGGTCGGAGACCCAAGCTCTAAGCGCTTTACAATCTCGAGGTCGTTTGCACAACAGGCGGCATGCCTACCTGGGTAGAGCCGACTGACGGCTGCCGTTGGGCGCTCATCATTCGTTTCCTGTGTCATTCAATCAGTATTCTGGCACGCACACACTCAGACAGACACGTAACATTTTTGTTTTGTTTTTTACCCTGCCATGTAGGCAGCCATACTCCGTTTCGGGGATGTGCATGTTGGGTATGTTCTTTATTTCCATACTGACCCACCGAACGCTGACATGAATTACAGGATCTTTAACGTGCGTATTATTGATCTTCTGCTTGCGTATACACACGAAAGGGGTTCAGGCACTAGCAGGTCTGCACATATGTTGACCTGGGAGATCGGAAAAATGGCCACCTTCTATTGGCTCTTGGTAGAAAAGTCCACGTGCTGTCCGGTAAACTGACCACCATTTTCCCTCGAGGACAGTCCCGCACAAAACGTGAAAATATTCAAGGCATGTGCAAGAACTTAAACGCAACAACTTGTGATCGTCATAAATATCTCTGTAAATCTTCTGCAGTTCGATTGACTGGCTTCAATCAGTCAAAGACTGATGATAGATACATGCTCGTTTTCAAGTTCTTGGTTTATAAGATTCAAAACCCCAAGGACTGAACTGCTCCACCATCGGAGACACTGTTCAATCTCTGTGGCGTGGACACCAACAGTTTGTTAATTCCTTGTCTTACGCGACAGGCAATGAGGTCGTTATTATCGATGTCATTGGGACTGAGTATTCATCAGTGTCACCGCTTTCAAAAATTGTGGATTTTTTTTGGACATACTGTAACTTTTTGTGGATTGCTATCGTCGTTTCTTTCTTGACGATAACAAAAATCGAATGTGTGTTGAAAATGCTCGTTTCTCAATCATGATAGTTATTATTTTTTGCTGCGAAAATGTCTGTTGAATATGCTGCAACTTTTGTGTGTGTGAGTGTGTGTGTGTTTCGGAAAAGTCGGTCACTGTTTGATCAAAGGGAAACAACTCTTACTAACATTCAATGAAACCGCGCTGAAAAAAAAAGCACATTGCAAGCGTGTCGTCTGACGAGTAAGGTCGGATCTCTCTCTCTCTCTCTTTCTCTCTCTCTCTCTCTCTCTCTCTCTCTCTCTCTCTCTCTCTCTTTTCCTTTTTTTTTTTTCAATGCACACAAACATCGTGATGTTTCTTGCTAATATTGTAAGACAAGAAAACGATTCACGAATTGGTTATTTAGTTATAAAAAAAATTTGCGGAGCGAGAGTTGTGGTTGATATGTTGACTGGTCCAACATGAGTTGTCGAACTTTGATAAATCATCTTCGGGCCTGACTATTAAAAAAACAATATATATATATATATATATATATATATATTATTTAGCTTTAGTTTCGTTTCTTCTTCTCCTCCTCCTCCTTCTTCTTCATGGGCTGCGACACCCACGTTCACTCGCGAGGCGTGTGAGATCGTTTTCACCCCCGGCGCCACTAACGGGCAGCCATACTCCAGTTTCGGGGAGCAGGGGAGTGCATACCGCCAGTCTTGTTGCAATACACAATACAATACACAAACTTTATTGTCTATACTTTGGTACAGAGATTTTCTTTTTGGCAGCAGCACATGTCCAACATAAGAAGAAAACAACAAACAAATAAAATGAATAGAAAATAAAAAAAGATAAATGGCACCAAATGGAAATAGCTATATACAAATATACAGATTACTGAAATTTACGTGCCTCTCCATTTCAGTCAGCCAAACCGCATTGCACATCTTACCCCCCCCCCCCCCCCCCCCCCCACACACACACACACACCACGCACGCGCACCCATACGCACACATCCCCTCTCTCTCATCCCCTCTCTCTCTGTCTCTCTCTTCACAAGAAATGCATCTACAAAGAACATCGTTCATGTTTTCATAACCAACCGAACGCTGGATCTTTTAACGTGCTTATCTGATCTTCTGCATGCTTGTAAATATACGAGAAGGAGGTTCAAGCACTTAACAGGTCTGCACATCTGCTGACCAGGGAGATCGGAAAAATCTCTTTTACCCACCAGGCGCCGTTACCGTGATTCAAACCCGAAACCGTCACACTAACAGTCCAACTGCTTTAACCACTTGGCCCGTCGTTCTTTCTTATTTACCTGATTGACATTTGAAGGTGTGTGTGTGTGGGGGGGGGGGGGGGGTATTTGGGGTTTGGGTTTGTTCCTTTGCTCGATCAAAGCATTTTTCTCATTGACTTGTTTTATTTGTACTTCTCTCTTTTGTCACAACAGATTTCTCTGTGTGAAATTCGGGCTGCTCTCCCCAGGGAGAGCGCGTCGCTACACTGAGAGCGCCACCCATTCTTTTGTATCTTTTTCCTGCGTGCAGTTTTATTTGTTTTTCCTATCGAAGTGGATTTTGCCACTAACTTTTGCCAGGGACAACCCTTTTGTTGCCGTGGGTTCTTTTACGTGCGCTAAGTGCATGCATGCTGCACACGGGACCTCGGTTTATCGTCTCATCTGAATGACTAAGCGTCCAGACCACCACTCAAGGTCTAGTGCCGGGAGGGGGAGGAAAATATTGACGACTGAGCCGTGATTCGAACCAGCGCGCTCAGATTCTCTCGCTTCCTAGGC
>NC_134906.1:26137064-26249564 GCF_041734735.1 Babylonia areolata
TATTTATTTACATATTTATCTATTCATTTGTCTATTTATTCATTTATTTATTTATCTATTTATTCATTTTTGTACCATTTTGCATTGTTTATTGCATGTTTGTATCATTTATTCTATTTATCTTTTAATTCATTTTCGGTTATTTCCCTGTTTTCATCTATTTCCTTTACCTTTTTTTTTACCGACTTATTCTCGTAATGGCCTACCGCTATCCCAACCAAGACGTTTTGTAGGCCATCGTTAGATACTAAGCAGCAGCTTCGTTTCGCAGCCTACGTTTCGCAAATGCCTGTAATTCTCCCTCTCTCATATCTGATGTGAACAAACAAACAAACGAAAAAAAAAAAGCATAGAATGACATAAATGCCAAATAGAGCAAAAAGAAAGAAAGAATGCAAACTTTGGAAAGAATCCCAACTGCAAGCAATCATCAACTTTTTTCTCTGGAAAGCTGAAGTGGATGGTGTTTACAATGTATGATGGAAAGAGGGCAGGGGCAGAGAGAGAGAGAGACAGAGACAGAGAGACAGAGGCAGAGAAAGAGAGAGAGAGAGAGAAAGAGAGAGAGAGAGAGAGAGAGAGAGAGAGAGAGAGAGAACTCTGAAAGTACAAAACTGAGCAAGCGAAAACGAGAGATAGGATGGAGACAGTGACAAAATGAAAACAAAAATAGATACAAAAACCAAACAAAACCAACAACAGTGAATGAATCAGACAGACACAAACAGAGAAAGAGAACCACAGACACTGAAAAACAAAAAGAATTAAACAAAAACCAAAAGGCTTCCGTATCACAGATTTTGCCAATGTCTCTCACTTACTCTGAGGCCTGCAGTTTGTCTTTGGTATCAGTTGACGGTGCCTCTTAATTCACGATTAGGCGCAGGCCTGCCGCAGGTTGGCTCGCTTTGCTATCACAGATCTTGACCAGTTGTCTCTCACTTCAGTTTAGGCCTGCATGGTATGGTATGTGTCCACAACTTCAGAATCTATTGGCGTTATCCTCTTTTTTTTTTCTTCTTTTTTTTTTTCCTTCAGTAGATATGGTTTCTGCGTGACGACCATTCCAAACACAACTGTGAAGGACACAAACACGTGAAGACAGGGACGCACACAACTCATCAGAAGAAAAAAAAACTGACGACGTTTCTCCCCACACACACACACTATAATGTCAATTCCCGGAATTCCATTCCAGTGATGCCGACACTCGTCGTTGATCTTGGCACTCTGATCCTCTCTTTCCCATGTCTGAATTTCTTGGTGGCTGTCCTCACACGCTCTCTCCACTCACACGCACAAAAAAGGGGGGGGGGGGGGGACTTAGTACTTGATATTCTCAGCAGAGTAAAAAAAAAAAAAATAATAATAATAAAATCCACACGCATCATTAGGGACATTGGCAGTACAGAAACAGGAAGATGGCTGGGACTCTCTCCAGCACGAACATTCACCCCCCCCCCCTACCCCACATGCTCATTGCTGGGTACGGGCGGCCGAGAGGGTGGGTGGGTGGGTGGCTAGGGAAAAGGAGAGGGTGTGGGGGTGTCCTTATTTGGGATCGTGGTGGGGCGGGAGGGGTGATCCAAGACATGGAAAAGATGTAGGGCAAGGGAAAGGGAGTAGAGGGGGGTCCATATTTGGCACGTGTGTGTGTGTGTGGGGGGGGGTGTAGGGGGGCATAGGGGGGATTGCTGGGGGTGAGGGGGGCAGGAACAAGGCCTGGAGAAAGAGGGCAGGGAAAGGGAGGAGGGGAGGGCTCTAATTTGGGACGTGAGGGGGGTAGGGGATTGTTGCATATGGGGCGGGGGGGGGGGGGGGGGGGCAGGAACAAGGCCTGGAGAGAGAGGGCAGGGAAAGGGGAGGGCTCTAATTTGTGACGTAGGGTGGGGCGGGGGTGGGGGGCTTGTTGGGGAGTGAGGGGGGCAGGAACAAGGCCTGGAGAAAGAGGGCAGGGAAAGGGAGGAGGGGAGGGCTCTAATTTGGGACGTGAGGGGGGTAGGGGATTGTTGCATATGGGGCGGGGGGTGGGGGGGGGCAGGAACAAGGCCTGGAGAAAGAGGGCAGGGAAATGGAGGAGGGAGGGCTCTTATTTGGGACGTAGGGGTGGGGGTGGGGGGGCTTGTTGGGGGAGAGGAGGGGGGGGGGGCAGGAACAAGGCCTGGAGAAGAAGGGAAGGGAAAGGGAGGAGGGAGGGCTCTTATTTGGGACGTGGGGGGGGGGGCTTGTTGGGGGAGAGGAGGGGGGGGGGGCAGGAACAAGGCCTGGAGAAGAAGGGAAGGGAAAGGGAGGAGGGAGGGCTCTTATTTGGGACGTAAGGGGAGGGGGATTGTTGCATATGGGGCGGGGAGGGGGAAGGGAACAAGGCCTGGAGAAAGAGGGCAGGGAAAGGGGAGGGCTCTAATTTGGGACGTGGGGGTGGGGGGGCTTGTTGGGGGGGAGGAGGGGGGCAGGAACAGGGAAGGGAAAGGGAGGAGGGAGGGCTGTTATTTGGGACGTAAGCGGAGGGGGATATGGGTGGTTGGGGGGGGGGGGGGGGGGGAGTAGTAACAAGACATGAAGAAGGTGTAGGGCAGGGAAAGGGAAGGAGGGGACTGGGGGACTGGGGGGAGAGCTCTAATTTGGCACGTGGGGGAAAGGTCCAAGACATGGAGAAGTTGTGGGGCAGGGAAAGGGAAGAGGTGTGGGGGTGGTGTGGGGGGAGAGGAGTAAGGTGGGGTGGGGGTGGGCGTGGGCTCTAATTTGGCACGTGGGGGAAAGGTCCAAGACATGGAGAAGTTGTGGGGCAGGGAAAGGGAAGGAAAGGAGAGGGCGGGCGGGTGGTGGTCCTGATCTGACACGTGGTGGAGGGGTGTGTGAGAGGTCCAAGATACCGAGGTGCAGGGCATGGAAAGGGAGGAGGCGAGGGGGGGGGGGGGGGAGGGTCCTTATCTGGGACGTTTGGGTGAAGATCCAAGACATCGATAAAGGGTGGTGTGGATGAAAGGGTTAAAAATATCTAAATTTAAAAAAGAAAAAAAGCGCCAGCACTTTGAGCTGTTCGTTGTCCTCCATGAGGTAAGGTAGCGCGCGCATGTTTGTGGGGAGCTCGTGGCTTCGGAGGAAGGAGAAGAAATCGGAAGCAAGCAGAAGTTCCAGCAAGAATCCCAAGAAGAAGAAGAAAGGGGTGGGCGGCGGTTGCGGCAGCGGCGGCGGTGGTGGCGAGAAATTGTGTTAGGTTGTGTGTGAGAGAGAGAGAGAGGGGGGGAGAGAGAGAGAGAGAGAGATGGTACCTCCACCACAACACATCTTTTTTTTTTTTTTACTTTCTTTCTTCCTTCCTTCCTATTTTTTTTTTCTTTCTTTTTTTTGTTTTAGTTTTTGTTTTCGGGTTGTTGTTATTTTGTTTGGTTTTTTTTCTACAGTTTGCTGGCCCGCTTCAAGCGGTGCGCCTCCGTCTTCCAGACGGGCGGGATGACGCAGAGGGGTCGTCCACGGCGCGGGTGCCAGACCAGCATCTGGGCGCTGTTGGCGCAGGGCGGGGTGAGGGCACAGCGCGGGATGGGCACGTTGTAGTCCAGCAGCAGCGGCTGCTCGGGCACGGGGTTGCTGACCAGGCAGGAGCGCTGGCCCAGAGGCTTGCTGGGGTCCACTTCGATCTCCAGCTGTGGGTTGTGGGTTGTGGTTGTGGATTGTGGATTGGTTGGTTTCGTCGGTTGGAAGGAGGGTGTGTGGGCGCGGGCGTAGGCATGTGGAGCGTGCAACAGAGATGAGTAAGCACGTGTACGACAAGCGCCACACACACACACACACACACACACACACACACACACGCAAGCACATAAGCACGCACACATACACAGAGACACACAGACACACAAACACACATACACAAGCATGCACGCACATGAGCAGGGCACACAGACACACACACTTCAATGCACACATACACAAACATACACGCACACATACACATACACACACGCGCGCACAAACACATACACACACAAACACACCCACGCGCGCGCGCGTGCACACACACACACACACACGCACGCATACGCGCGCAGACACACACACACACACACACACACACACACACACACAGAGGAAAATCTGCCGGATTTGCCTGAAATATTAGGGTGTATTGAAAATATAAAGATATACAATGAGAGAGGGAGAAGGAAAGAGGAAGATTGTAGGGAAATAAAGAGAGAGAGAGAGAGAGGCAGACAGACAGGCAGGCGTTTTGTGCTGTTGATGCTATTCTTAACGGAGCCTGAGACAGAAAGAGTGAGAGACAAACAGACAGACTGGCAGAAAGATATGCAGGCGTTTTGTGTTGTTGATGCTCTTCTTAATGGAGCCTGGGGTCATACAAATGGAGTATTGTTTTTTCTCTCTCTCTCTCTTTCTCTCTCTCTCCAATCCCCCCACTATCTCTTCCCCTCCCGCTTCCACTCTCTCTCTCTCTCTCTCTCTCGGGGGGACCTGAGCGACGTTCAGAGGTGACAGACGCACGGTTCAGTTGCTCCGCATAATTCATTGATTATTCTGAATCAAGACAGTGTTTGAACTCAAGTGTCTGCATATGGACTAGTGAGGTACCATGCCGTCCTCACAGTTAGATTTTAGAGCCAGGTGTGGATCGTTTCAGCCGGTATTTGTCTCTTTCATGGCAGAAAGGGTTAGAAAATATCTCGCCATGCAGCAGGACGACATTGAAACTCAAGACCAAGGCGGACGGTGTCATGGTAGGCTGTCTCCTCGTGTATTTATTCTGGGGGAGTTTGTTGTTGCGATGCGGAGATGTTGAACAGAACCCCGGACCACGCAAGGACAGTATGCGTCAAACCTGTTTGTCAAGTGGGACCCGCAGAGCCAGCACAGAGAAGACTGGAGGCACGTTGACCAGCGCTGACACAGCTGCTGCAGCTCCTCAGCCTGCCGATGGACACACTCTGGATGATGTGGTGTCCATGCTGAAGGCACTGAGTCAACAGATCGGCAGCATGCAGGAAGACATCAAAGACATCCGGGATGGTTTCTCTGCCCTTCAGGGCGAGGTGCAGTCCCTGAGGGAGGAAGTGGCCGACCTACGTCGTGAGAACGAGGAGCTGAAGAAACGGATGCTGGACACAGAACGGAAAACTGACGATCTGGAAGGACGCTCCAAACGGAACAACTTAATTTTTTTATGGACTTCCACGTAAACAGAACGAGACGCAGGCAGAATGTGAGAACATCGTCAACGATACAATCGTGGATAAGTTGGAGCTGACGGAGGACTTCCAGTTCGATCGTGTGCATCGCCTGAATTCAAAGCCCAACTCACCTGTCATCCTACGCTGCACCTTCTACAAAGACAAGGAAACTATCCTAAAGGCCAAACGCAAACTGAAAGGCAGTGATGTGTTCATTGGCGAGGACTTTTCTTTCCGTGTGAGAGAAATAAGAAAGAAACTGTCGCCACATTTGAAGAAGACAAACAGCGAGGGTAAGCGAGCCACTATGGTTTATGACCACCTTATCATCGAGGGGAAAAAGTTTTACCTTGATGAGGGTCAGAAACTTCGGGAGGCTCAACAGGGGGGTGGCCAGCCCAGTTTGACACCGGCAACATCGCGAAGGTGTGCGCGAGACAACCGTGCGGAACGAAACAAGGTCAGTGATGTGTGCATGGTGAACAGTGAACTGGATGACGTCGGCAAAACCGCTTTTCCGGGGGAGGGGTGGGGGGCAGATGTAAACAAGGTTGAAATAATCAGTTCCGTTTTTGAAAGTTCAAGTGCGTTCACTGCAGAAAATAAAGTTGTTGATGCTGATGGTTTTGTTGCTCATGCATATGATGTTTGTATAGAACATGATGAATTATACGTATCCTGTCCCATAGACAGCAACGTTATCATGAAAAAAGTCATGTTACAGATATTTTCCAAGAGCCTATTCATGGTCTTTTGTGTGGTGAAAATGGCGGTATAAGTGGGTCATCTCAAAATGTGAATGTAAATGACAACATGCATGTTGACGTCTGTGTACCGAATGTAAATGCAGTGAATCAAGCACTTGGAGATGAAAGAGTACACAACGGTATGACTGTGAGTAACAATATACATGATTATGATTGTGGTGGTGTTGATAAATCTGAGAGTTGTTTTTCATTCCTGCACTGGAATGTCAATGGCTTACTGTCTAAAATAAACAACAAAGAATTTTTTACTTTTCTGTGTAAATTTGATTTTATATGTCTTGTTGAAACCCTCGTAGAAGACGCAAAGTGTTTTTCAATTCCAGGGTATACTGTTTTATGCAAACCAGCTGTTAAATTTACAAAACAGGGGAGACGTTCAGGTGGATTGATATGCATTATTAGAAATGAATTGATGGCTTTTGTCCATGAGATAAGGACAAATTCTCCAAATGTTCTTCTATTACTGATTGATAAAAGTCTTTTTGGTTTATCACTGGATGTTATGTATGTGTGTACCTATGTTCCACCTGAGGGATCGCCGTATTACACACACTTCGATACTGACAATGGTATTTGGGCGCTTGAGGAATGTCATTTTGAATGCATGGTTGAGTTAAACGATGTGCATGTAATTTTGTCTGGGGACTTAAACAGCAGAACCTCCAACATATCTCAAGATATATTTGATGACAATGATGTGTACAGTAAACGGTTTGGTAAAAGTTCGTTTTTTCTTCGAAGGAAATCAGCAGATAATATACTTAATAACTATGGAAAATGTTTGTTAAACATGTGTATTACACTTGATTTGTGCATTCTCAATGGCATATGCAATGGGGACACAGAGGGTAATTATACGTTTATATCAGAAACGGGTAACAGTGTTAATGATTACTTTTTGCTTTCTAAGGAATTGTTTGTAGTTGTTTTCTCATCATGTAAACTGATTGTATCAGACAGACTTGAGTCAGATCATTCACCTGTTGAGCTGTACTTGAGTTTTGAGCAGAAAAGAAATGATTCACTTTTGTCTGTTCCTATGGCAGAGGACCAATTCATAGAGAAATATGTATGGAACTGTGATTTTGAATATGATTATGTAAATGCATTACACTCAGAAGAAACATTGTCATTACTTGACCGTGCTATTTGCTTAATTGATTTTGATTGCAATGGTGCTTTGAACATGCTGAATGATTGTCTTAGAAGACATGCTGATAGTATGAAAAAGAAAATTTATTTGACAAAACGTGAAGAAAATGATTGGTATGATAAAGAATGTAAATCAAGTAAGGCTGAGGCAAAAAAATTACTTTCAGTATTTAGAAAAACACGGAATAAAGATGACAGCGATGCTTATTGTGTTGCAAGGAGAGAATACAAGAATTTGTTAATAAGAAAGGAACGACAGTATAATGATTTAATGTTAGAAAAACTTACCTCTTCAGTAAATAATCAAAGAGAGTTTTGGAAAACTGTGCGTGGGGTATCTTTTAAAAGAAAGCAAGTTTATAATAGACTAACAGTTGATGACTGGTTTAATCACTTTAAAGGCCTGCTTGAATTAGAGGCAGAAGTAGAAAGTACAGCCGAAGATAGTAATGCTATAAATAATAAAGATGATGATCTAGATGTATATAGTCCCATGAACCGTCCGATATCAAAAGAAGAAGTATTGCTTGTTGTAAGAGGGATAAGGAATGGTAAAGCCGCCGGTCCAGATGATATAATTGGGGAAATGATAAAATTTGCAGGGGACAAAGTGGTTGACTTTTTTGTAAAATTTTTCAATGCATTATTTGACAAGGGTGCTTACCCAGATAGTTGGTGTGACTGTATTGTTCTTCCTTTATTTAAAAAAGGTGATGTCAATCAGGTAAATAATTATAGAGGAATATCACTGTGCGACGTTAGTAGTAAAATATTTAGTACAATTATCAACAACAGACTTCAAGAATGGGTAAAAGAATTTGATTTGACGGGAGAACACCAAGCAGGGTTTAAAAAGGGCTACTCTACTGTTGACCATATGTTTACGCTGTTAGCACTGATACAGAAACAGTTCTGCCTGAATCGTAAACTTTATGTTGCATTCATCGATTTCGAAAAGGCTTTTGATTCTGTAGATAGAAAATTACTGTGGCCTATACTCTGGAAGAATGGTGTCAGAGGTAAACTTTATAAATGTATTCATAGCATGTATGTCAGTGTCAAAGCAAGAATCAGATGTAGGGCTAAATTGACTGATTACATTAACTGTACCCGAGGCGTGAAGCAAGGAGATGCCTGTAGTCCTGTGTTGTTTTCTTTATTCATTAACGAGTTAGCATTAGAAATTATTAGAGAGGGAAAGCATGGTGCAACATTCACACATGACTATTTAGAGCTGTTTTTATTGTTATTAGCTGATGATGTTGCCTTATTGTCTGAAACCGTTATCGGCTTACAAACGCAGCTGAATAGTTTGTCTCGTGCAGCCTCTGCACTACATTTAAAAGTGAACATGAATAAAAGTGATGTCATTGTTTTCAGAAAGGGGGGGTACTTAGCTGCCAGAGAAAGATGGACTTACAATGGAGTATCTATGCCTGTAGTGAACGCATACAAATATTTAGGAATTTATTTTACTACAAGACTGAGTTTTGTGGCAGCATGTGGTGACTTAGTCAGTAGAGCCAAAAACGCATTGTTGTGTATTCTACAGAAATTATACAAGCTAAAAAATAATTCCATGAATACGCTTTTAAAGTTATTTGATTCACAAGTTCAACCCATGTTACAATATGGTGCTGAGATATGGGGCTTAGATAATGCAGCATTTCTTTGTGAAAAAGTACATTAATTTGTTTGCGCTCAAGAGATTTTTAGGAGTAGAAATGCGAACACCTAACGATTTTGTATATGGAGAAACAAACAGGTACCCTATTTATATAAATTCATGTATAAGATGTATTAGTTATTGGCTTAAGTTAACGAGAATGAATGCGTCTAGATTACCACACAAATCATATCGAACCTTGCTCGATCTGGATGCACGTGACAAAAGAAACTGGGTTTCGAACATCCGCTGTAAACTGTATATATATGGATTTGGTTACGTTTGGTTAAACCAAGGCGTAGAGAGTATTGACGTATTTCTTAGAGTATTTAAAGAAAGGGTAGTTGCATGTAGATGGCAGGAATGGGATTTTCATATTAGTAATAGCGAGAGATTTAATGTTTACAGAACATTCTGCACCGTACCGGATGTCAAAACGTATTTGTTTTTAAACATAGATCGACATTTAAAGTATTCAATGGCAAGATTTAGGCTTGGTATTTCTGATATTGCAGTACATTATTACCGATATAGAACACATAATGCAACTGATCTAAGGTGTAAACTTTGCAACAAGGAGGAAGAAAATGAAGTACATTTCGTCCTAACTTGTCCTGTCCTGCATGACTTAAGAACAAGGTATATATCATCCAAATTCTGTAAATTTCCCAATCAGCATAGATTAGCATTACTCGTGGCTTCTCAGCATGAACAGACCATTCGTAATTTGTCAGTTTATTTGTTTAAAGCATTTAGACTGCGATCAACTCTGATGTCTTAGAATATTGAAGTTGTTCTTGATGATATGACTGCTCATTTTTTGTTGCTTTTTTGTTGCTTTTCTTACATGATCATGTGTATGTACCCCTTCATGAGGGGCAATGGCCTATCCGTATCCGTATCTCTCTCTCTCTCTCTCTCCCCCCCCCCTCCCTCTATCCCCCTATCCCCCTCTCTCCCTTCTCCCTCACTCTCCACCTCCAACCCTCTCTTTTTCTCTCCTCCTCCCCTCTGCCCCCCCCCATCCCCCACCCCCCATAGCTTCCCCTTCCCCTCCCCACGCCCCCTCCCCACGAAATTCATAATGGCATATTCTTCTTATAAACGGTATCAAAGGTACGATTTTTGCTGCAGTTATACCGATGTTAAAGCTAGGTTTAGATGTGAAGCTAAACTGGCTGAAAACATCAGCTGTACCCGCGCTGTGAAACAATGTGACGTTTGCAGTTCTGTACCATTTTCTTCGTTTATCAATAGGAAAACTCTCCATACGAACGGCGAAAGAGACGACGTTAACAGCGTTTCATCCCAATTATCATCATCAAAATATTGCAAGCGGAAGGCTCTTATACTGAAGAGGTGAATGTTGACAAAGAATACCACAGTTCTGACGACGGAAGCTAAAGGTTGGGTCATTCAGACACCCACTGGACATCCGAGGGGTCTGTGTAGAGGAGAAGAGAGGACTGGCCGTACTGAGTGTTAACACGAGAAGCAGTTATATAAAGTGGACATGGAACCACGTTTATGTATGAACTATTTTGAATTGTTTAAATTAATATTGGCTGATGATGTTGTTTTATTATCTGAATTAGGTACTTACAAACACAGTTTAATGGTCTACAATATTCATCTATACATTTTGAAGTAAACTTGAACAAAAGTAACACTGTTGTGTTCAGGAAAGGAAGGATATTCAGCATGTAGGAAAAACTGGCCTCATAGTGGCGTTATCAAGCCAGCTGTTAATGCACATAGATACGTAGAAATATATTTCCCTACAAGATTGGGCATTGTGGCAGCCTGCAACGATCTCTCCAGCGTGGCATTCACGCTCTATTATGCATTTTGCGTGGCGTTGGGTCATTCTTCTTCTTCGTTCGTGGGCTACAACTCCCAGGTTCACTCGTGTGTACAAGAGTGGGCTTTTACGTGTATAACCGTTTTTACCCCCCACTATGCAGGCAGCCATATTCCGTTTTCGGGGGTGTGCATGCTTGCAGCCATAAACACACCTCTCATTTCCCCTGTAATTGCTTCAGACTGTGAATGGAATACCACCAAGGACACGCTAGCAAGTGACCATTTACCGATTGTCATTACAAAAAAAAAAAAAAAGATAGTGTCATTTGACTTTGTAGATAAGATCCAAAACTGTAAAAAAATAAATAAATAAATAAATAAATAAATAAAAATAAATTAAATTGATTTTTTTTTAAAGCTGACAATTTATATCGTTATTAATGACGTTCGCGTAGAAAATGATGACAGTTCATACGCTAAATTCATGGAAGTAGTTTTGTCAACCGCCGACTCGTCCATTCCTAATCGTGTAATTCACAAACGTTCGAGCAATGTTTGGCGGAAAGAACAAAGCAAAGAAGCTCCGCCCCCTCACCTTCTCTCTCTCTCTCTCTCTCTCTCTCTCTCTCTCTCTCTCTCTCTCGTTTTCTATCTCCTCTCTCCATTGCCGACCTGCATTCTCCAGTAGATGACCATGTAATATCAATCAACTCAAACCCAAACTATAGCCACAACTCAGAACCCCCCATCCCCACCCCCACGCCCACACCCTCTCTCTTCCCCGCCCCCCACCTCTCTTTCTCTCTCACCCCTCTCCAATACTGACCTGCATTCTGCAGCAGATGACCATGTAATAGCAAATCAAACACAACCTAAAACCACAACTCAAAACCCCACTCGCCCCCCCTCCCCACACACACACACCCTACCCCCTCGACCTCTCTCCCCCACCCCACCCCTCTTTCTCTCTCTCCCTTCCCACCGTCTCCCCATTAATTGCTACAGACCTGCATTCTCCAGGAGATGGTCTGCAGCATGAAGGACTTCATGGTGACCATGTAATCCTAACTCAAACAATACTATGAACACAACTCTGAACTCTCTCTCTCTCTCTCTCTCTCTCTCTCTCCCTTCCCACCGTCTCCCCATTAATTGCTACAGACCTGCATTCTCCAGGAGATAGTCTGCAGCATGAAGGACTTCATGGTGACCATGTAATCCTAACTCAAACAATACTATGAACACAACTCTGAACCCTCTCTCTCTCTCTCTCTCCCTTCCCACTATTTCCCCATTAATTGCTACAGACCTGCATTCTCCAGGAGATGGTCTGCAACACGAAGGACTTCATGGTGACCATGTTCCAGGCCACCAGCCACACGTAGAAGCTCTGGTCGCGCACGATGTGGGTCAGGTTGGGCTCCAGCTGGTGGCGATTGGCCGGGTTGCGCCACGTGACGTGAGGGTGGAAGTTGTCGTTCATGAACACCGTGGCCGTCTGGTAGCGGTCGCAGGGACCCTGTGTGTGTGTGTGTGTGTGTGTGTGTGTGTGTGGATAAAAAAGGGGGAGGGGGTAGTGGCGTGAGGATGAAATTCAGAGGTCAATAGGGGTGTGGGGAAGGGAGGATATACACTATTTTAATTCTCTTTTTTTTTCTTTTCTTTTTTTTTTTTTTTGCATGCAGTACATGTGCAACGTGTGAAAAGGAAAAAAAAAGGAAAGAAAAAACAAAAGGACATTTAAAAACTGAACAGAAATGAACGTTCCCTACCTCCTTTCTCTCTTGTAAGACTTTCTTCACCTCATAAAAAAAAAAAGACAATTCCATACCTCCTTTCTCTCCTGTCAGACTTTTTATTCACCTTAGAAATAAACGTTCCCTCCCTCCCTCCTTTCTCCGTTGAGCCAGACTGTTTATTTACCTTTATATATATATATATATATATATATATATATATATATATATATATATATATATATATAAAGGAACAGTCCCTCCCGCCCCAAAATGACCATTCCATCCCTCCTTTCTCCCCTGTAAGACTGTTTATTCACCTTAGAAATAAACGTTCCCTCCCTCCCAAAAATGAACGTCCTCTCCCTCCTTTCCTCTCCTGTCAAACTGTTTATTCACCTTCAAAAAAAATGAACGTTACTGTTTATTCACCCTTAAAAAAAATGAATGTTCACTCCCACCTTCCTGTCCTGACAGATTGATAGTTCGTTCACCTCAATAAAAAGAACGTTCCCTCCCTCCCTTCTTTCTCTCCTGTCACACTGTTTATTCACCATAAAAAAGAACGTTCCCTCTCTCCTTCCTTTCTCTTCTGTCACACTGTTTATTCACCATAAAAAGAACGTTCCCTCCCTCCCTTCTTTCTCTTCTGTCACACTGTTTATTCACCATAAAAAAGAACGTTTCCTTCTCCTTTCTTTCCCTCCTGTCACACTGTTTATTCACCATAAAAAAGAACGTTCCCTCCCTCCCTCCTTTCTCTTCTGTCACACTGTTTATTCACCATAAAAAAGAACGTTCCCTCTCTCCTTCCTTTCTCTCCTGTCACACTGTTTATTCACCATAAAAAATGAACGTTCCCTCCCTTCTTTCTCTTCTGTCACACTGTTTATTCACCATAAAAAATGAACGTTCCCTCCCTCTCTTCTTTCTCTTCTGTCACACTGTTTATTCACTATAAAAAAGAACGTTCCCTCCCTCCCTTCTTTCTCTCCTGTCACACTGTTTATTCACCATAAAAAAAGAACGTTCCCTCCCTCCTTCCTTTCTCTTCTGTCACACTATTTATTCACCATAAAAAAGAACGTCCCTTCTCTCCTTCCTTTCTCTTCTGTCACACTGTTTATTCACCATAAAAAAAAAGAACGTTCCCTTCTTCTTTCTCTTCTGTCAGACTGTTTATTCACCATAAAAAAAAGAACGTTCCCTTCTTCTTTCTCTTCTGTCAGACTGTTTATTCACCATAAAAAAGAACGTTCCTTCCCTTCTTTCCCTTCTGTCACACTGTTTATTCACCATAAAAAAAAAAAGAACGTTCCCTTCTCCCTCCTTTCTCTCCTGTCAGACTGTTTATTCACCAAAAAAACAAACAAACAAAAAAAAAAAAAGAACGTTCCCTCTCTCCTTCCTTTCTCTCCTGTCACACTGTTTATTCACCATAAAAAAAAGAACGTTCCCTCCCTTCTTTCTCTTCTGCCAGACTATTTATTCACCTAAAAAAAAAAGGGGGGGGGGGACAAAAAACCCAAAAAAAACTGAGATAATAGAACGTTCCCTCCCTTCTTTCACTCCTGTCACACTGTTTATTCACCTTTAAAAAAAAAAAATTAAACAACAACAAAAAAACCCGTGCCTTTCTCCCTCCTTTCTCTCCTGTCAGACTGTTCATTCACCTTAAAAATGACGGTTTCGTTGCGGGATCCGTACCAAGGGTAGTGGCGACCATCACAGTCACTGATCATGCTCTGCTTGCCGCTCGTCAGCTCCGGAAACTCCCAGCTCGTGCTGCACGTAATCATGCGCAGGGGGTAGTGGGGTGGGGTGGGGTGGGAGAGGAGAGGGGGGGGGGGGCGTTGATTGTGACGTGACAGAGTACACGGACTTGGTTTGAATAGTTATTAAGTTGGTGGATTTATTCATAGGTATAATTATTGTGTCATTTTGATTAGTTAATTCATTTACCAATACTCACGCGAGTTGGTTGTTGTTGTTGTTGTTGTTGTGTGTGTGTGTGTGTGTGTTTTAGAATCAAAATAAATTAACTTAGAATCATTCACATTTGTCATTTTAACTAATAGTTCATAGCCTATTCATACGGACTGTTGATTTCTAGATTCTAGATAAATGAATCAATACTAAAAAAAAATCCTTCACATTTGCAATTGCAACACTCCTGCACAGTCGCACACGTCTTCTAGTAATGTCTGCGTCCCCACTCCCCTCCCCTACTTTCCTTAAACTTTACCCTCCGCCACACCTTTCTCTCTTCTCCCAACTACGCCAAGAATGTTGTATCTTTTTCTTAGTAGCAGTAGCAGCAAGATTACATATGCAGATTGTAGCCATCCCATCCCTTTGATGATTAAAGAAAGCGCCTTCAACAGCGACAACAGAAAAAAAAAAAGCAACAGCTGCAGCAATGGGAATTCTTACCACAACAATGACAGCATCACACGCTGCTGTTGTCAACAACCAAACAATTTCAGCGCCAGCAGCATTTAGCGGTAAGAGCGCCAACCACCCCTTTGAACAACTGACACATCCTGAAAGGTGTAGTTGGCCTGCGTATACATAAAATGCATGCATGGTACTTGACTGCGCGTGGTCCGACTTCTCTTTCTCTGCGATATTCAGTGAACTCTTCTTGTCCTCTTCTTCTGTTGTTGATGATGATGGCGGTGGAACTGAACGTATGATGATGATGATGAAGATGATGATGATGATGTCAACAATTGCGAAACTGCTTTTCTTATCCTTCATTCCTCCTCCTCTTCTCGCCATACTCATCATCATTATCATTGCTGTTGTTTTTATTGTTGAAATCATTATTGGTGGTAGTGGTTGTGGTGGTGGTAGTGGTTGTCGTCGTTTCGTCATCGTCCATGTTACCCATGCTGTTGATGATAGTGATGATGATGACGTGAATGGTCAAGAAAATGAAGATGACTATGATGACGATGATGTGCCGAGCAGTATAGTAATAATGAATACTCACTATCCTTCCTTTCCGTACGTATTGTGAAACTTCATGTCTGTGCACGCTTGGATCCACCCCACTTTCCATGCTTCAGGCTCACAAAATGGGGAAATCTCCACAGTTGCTGAGGCTCTGCCACAATAGCATGCGAAGAAGAAGCTGACTGAATTTGTTTAAACTTTAAAAAAAGAAAAGAAAAAGAAAAAAGATCTCCTTCACTGAACTACCACCATCATTGGTTTAAAAGATTTATGTTTGAATCCTCCCGCCTTCCATCACACACACACACACACACACACACACACACACACACACACACACCCGCCCCCCCCTCTCTAAAATAGACGTGAATTATGAACACAATCGACATAGGTTATATTTGGATTTTCTCTCATGTTCCATGCTGGCAGTTTTTGTAACTTCATATGATGATGAACTCGAAATGTACGCTACAGAAATTGGAAAGAAACCCAGCCGAGAAGCATGATTGAGATTCGGCTCGTGAAGGATTAAAGGACCTTATCGGGTGGTCTTCTCGATAAGATAAGAACCGGGGGAAGGGGCGTGTGGATAGGTATTTGCATCCTCTGGCTCTGTGTCACCATGCTTCAATGCGGTATCACTGCTTGCTCTGCCCATATGTAATGTAAATATAGACCGTATACTGTACAACAATATCATCTTATCTGCATGTATTCTGTTTTGTGTGTTTGTCTTTATCTTGGACCGTCTCGCCCTTCTTGTATCCTTTGATCCCTTTCTTTGAGAGCTGTAGCAGACTGACAACTTCCTGTATACGGCACATCCGTGTTGGCGCATGTGCAGGAAGACTGGTTGAAGAATGCGTATTGTAATGATCCGGCTGTCCTTCTCCCGCCCCCTCCTCCCGGTCTGCAAGCACGTGCGTGTGGTCAGGTATATATGTGTGTGTGTGTGCAGACATGCCTGTACCTAGACTTATACGTGTATGATTGTCTCTGTGTGTGTGTGGTTTTACGGTTTGCTTGGAAGAAGAAATAAGATGAAAGGAGAAATGTAAAGAGAGGGCTGTAAATGGTTCTAGTTGTGCGCCGCACAGATGCAATCATGGAATTCGTCTTGGCCGTTTACCTTCGTGTTCGTCTGTGAAATCTGATGCATGGGGAAATGCATGGTTTGTTGCCAGCAGAGGGTATATTGTAGCAGTCCGTCTTCAGGGATATATACATTTTGGTCGTCGATTTTTACTTTCTCTCTTGCCTTATCACTCCGAGGTCATTGGACAACCCCAACCCCTCTCTCTCTATGCTATCTTTTTTTCTTTTTCATCAGTATGCATGACTAATGGGCGCTACATTCCAACAGCCTGTTGGCGGAAAATTTTACGAGAAAGCCATTGCAAAACACTCCCCTTTGTTGTTTGTTAACATTCCTTACTGTGATGTTTTTCGCTGATTTTTTTCCCCCATCAGTGCCAGTTTTGTTTTATTCACTGAATTGTTTCAGTGTCAGCCTACGTTATGGTTACTTTTCCCAGTTCTGACAGATAGAGCACAAATATTCGGATTGTCAATACTGAGAATAGAGGAGATTTTGAGATGGGTTGTATTGACGAAGAAATGTCATAATTATTCAGGGACGGGCAACACCACTTGACTGGTATATAGAGCTGAGTGTCGTCAGCAAAACTTTCGATCGTCGTGATATAAACAGTGAATGGTGCATAATTTGAGAAACTGGTGTCGTGTAGCCTGCACTAGTACCTAAGCATCGTTTGCCTTACCCAGTTATGCGTGCTGTTTCCAATGCTCAGACATGTGACATTCGCGATTGGCAGAGTTCTAAACAAGACTCACTAATTGACTGCCGATTTACAAATCCTCGATCTCGATCATGGATTCAGAGTGTGTACATGTGTGTGTAACGCATGAATGTCTGGGTGCAAGCCAACATGCATGTAGGCGGGAGAAAAGAGACTGACAGGCAGATATCAACACACACACACACACACGCACGCACGCACGCACACACGTAAAAACAGCCACAAGCACATACCCACTGAAACAGCTAGTGGATACACAGAGGGAAGAGGCACTGAGAAAGACTTCAGTCAGATGTGTGTGTGTGTGTGTGTGTGTGTGTGCCGAGTGTGTGTGTGTGTGTGTGTCTGTGTGTCCGCGCGAGCATGAGTGCATATGTGGGTGCGCGCGCACGCGAGAGTTGTCGTGCACGATATGTTACTTTCTTTCGTAAGTCTGAGAGAAAAAAAATCACTGATATAGCTGGATTAAAAAAATTAAACCGAATTCCTGAATGGACTCGATTTGCCGTTAAAGGCGTATCTGAATTAGTTGTTTTTGTGCCTTGATAAAATTGTCACACACATCAGTGCACGCGCGCGCGCACACACACATTGCATCTCTTTCCGAAAATGTATACATCCACTGCAGTTCAGTAGTGCGCCTGCGCCTGACAAACTGAAGATGAACTCATTTTCTTTATTTACATTTATTCATTCCCTTACAATCCTTTTTTCAATCCTTGCTTTCGGCTGTTTTAACCGCTAATGGCCACTTATGACTAGGCTCACGTCAACAAAACATTCTATTTATGTTTTCTCGTTGTTTCACGTCATTATATAACTGAAATGAACTCATCTAGCTGAATATTAGTTGATGTTGACAAAGTGATCATGAATTCGTTTACATTTAATCATTCCCTGACATTCCTTTCTTCAATCCTTTATGTTTTAACCGTCACACTTTTCAAAAGTTCGTGTCAACGCAACTTCATTGTTTTCTCGTTGTTTCACGTCTGAATTTGAATTTAAAAATTTCAATAAACTCCACTGGCTCAGATTTGGTCTGCGTCTGACTAACTGAACATGAATTATCATCATCATTTGAAAAATTTTAATCATTCTCTACATTCATTTCTTCAGTCCTTTATGCTTAACCACCATACTTGTCAAAGATTCACGTCGATGTAATTACATTTTATTTCTTCAGTCTTTTTTCCTCGTTGTTTCATGTTATTGACATGATATTTGAAATGAATGAATGAATGAAATAAAAGCAACAGATTACGCTCCTTAAAAAAATAATAATAACAACAATAATAAAATAATAAACTGGAATGAATAATGTATCTTCGTAATTTCATGACAGAAGAGTTTATATCTGCAGTTGCATGTTTTACTCCACTATCGTGTGCATTTATTTTGTCCCTTTATACAAATAACTAAATAAAGACCACTTATTGTCAATAAAACTCAACAATTCAAATGAGAAACAATGTAAGCGCGCCACTGGTTCCGAATTGGAACATGGCTCAGTTCCATGGTTAAAACGTCACTAATCCATGGCAACGATGTCACCAATGATGTCATATCATGCAAACTTGTCATAACATGAAGAAAATAAAATAAAATGAATAACAATTTCACTTCAAACAGACACGAACGAAGTTTTTAATTCGCATGCTAAATTCTGAAGCCATGAACAACGAAATGAAACTGTTGAAATGGTTATTCGGAAGATCAAAAGATCTGCTGCAGATCAACTTGAAACGAACTTTTGCCATTTCGAGACCACAACAAATTCACTTTTAATTCAAACCCCATGCCGGTACCTGAAGTTTGGAGTTCTGTATTTTAACACAGCTGGCGAAGTTTCATCTATCTGAGTTGGTTCATTATCAATTTTGGCCTCAATCCGCAGAACTCTGATAAGAGGTCCATCTCTTTCACCAGGTCCAACACAGATGGTTTCACTGCTGTTGTTGTTTTCTCGGTTTAGCTCTGAATGCCATAACAAAGAAGGTGTTCGTCCCGTTTCTTCCGCGGATGGAACGGAATGATCCATCGGGACCTTCTGAGCTGGCCGTCAGAGCCGTGTTGATGCGTTAGGTGTCAACCAGCTCTGTTCGTGGCCGTCAATGTGTCGTCTGCTTGGAAAAAGGCGCAGCAGGAACATAGCATCGTCATTCATCATGAAGGAAGAAACAAAAATGTGATCATCGTGCAATTTGACCTAAAAGATTTTACAGTCAAGCTGGTTGATGACTAGTTTTCGACATGTAACTTTTCTTCCATCTAATATTGGAAAATCGTACACATGTTACTTTGTAAACTTGGGACTGTTACGGAGATTATTTTGTGACGTTTCCACCCGTCAGAGTTAACTCCCTTGGTTTCTGTTTACACGGGAGCATCATTCGTCCAGTTGGCGTGACAGCGGGTTGAAACTTCGATTGTATTTGTCTGTCGTTGATCACCTCAGCTTTTAAACATGAACCGGGCGCAAACGGAAGGTTTAAAACAGCGTCCGACTTCCAAAAATACAGCGGAGCCCCCGTCAACAGAAGCCACACAGAGTAATTCATCGTCTCTTTGGGAGTCGATCATCGCCGAGGACAAGAAATGGACGTCTGCGTTGAGTATTTGTGCACACGAAGAATCACCTTTGGCCAAGTTCAGGCCTGTAATGAAAGCGCTGGAGATCAGCTTTCATGGCCTGCTTTGGCTTGGGGGAACAGTGGTTGCTTTCTTCATGACCCACAGAGTACAAGATATCGAAGTTCTTGTCAACTTATTTAACCGTGAGTCACTTGTCTCAGTGGTAGTTTTCAGAACAGGATTCAGAAGGCGTCAAATGTGCGGACTAAGGCTTATCTGTTACATGCTACATCACATCTGCTGTATTATATATATATATATATATATATATATATATATATATATATATATATATATATATATATACTTGCTGATGATACTAAAATTTACGGCAATGCACAAAATAATACCACACAACAAAAGGACTTATATAAGTTACAAGACCGGACTGATAGATGGAATCTATATTTTAACGTATCAATGTGTAAAGTAATGCACATGGGAAGAAAAAATCCAGAAAACAAATACCATATGACAGTAGAAGACACCACACAGTACAGTGAAAAATGTCAAAGTGAGAAAGACCTTGGCATAATTTTTGATAATAAACTATCTTTTGACATACATATACAGAATATAATAAATAAAGCCAACCAGATGATATGAATAATTAAGAGAACATTTACCTATTTAGATAAATATACATTTCTTAAACTATATAAAACATTAGTTAGATCACATGTGGAATATGGTAATATTGTGTGGCACCCATACCTCAAGAGACAAGCTATAGCTATAGAAAGGGTGCAAAGAAGAGCAACTAAAATATTAAAAGAATGCAAATCTATGAGCTATCAACAGAGACTTATATACTTAATCTGCATTCATTAAGGAGAATGCTAGAGGGGATTTAATAGAAACATACAAAATGTTAAATTGCTATAATGAAGTCAATGTGAATAATGTTTTTAGAATGTCAGATTATGAGAATACAAGAAATTCAGTGATGAAAATTTGTAAAGAGCACTGTAATACTAACAAAAGGAAAAATTCATTAGCTAATAGAATTGCACATATATGGAATGCACTACCATTGGAAACTAAACTTGCACAAAATACTAATGTGTTCAAAAATCTCCTTGATCTTGACATGAACATCAATTTAAAAGAAAAATTTACTGACTTTGATGAGTGATTTACAGAACATGTAAAAGAAAAAAACATATATGTATCCACAAATAAAAGGAGACCGATATTGAAGGGGACATAAAAAAAAAGGCCGTGAGGCCAAGGCAGTCAAATGCCAGTCCCTACAATACTACTACACACATATATATATATATATATATATATATATATATATATATATATATATATAGGCAGATGCCTGACCAGTGCATAAACCAGTTGCTCTGATCAGGCCTTGAGATCTTCCCATTTGTATACATGTGTTTCTGATTGTGTCTTGATAATGATGTACACTCAAACATGACTTACAACTGCTTTTGTTATCTTGTGCAATCTGTAGTGCATTTATGTTTTATCAAATATATCAATATAGTATTTTCAGTTAGCGTAGAAAATACAGGCGACTGAGCCGTGATTTGAACCAGCATGCTCAGATTCTCTCGCTTCCTAGGCGGACACGTTACCTCTAGGTCATCACTCCACTCCATTGTGCAGAGAGGGAGATATGATGTATATGAGAAGACAGTTTGACAGAGAAGGAAGGAGAGAGACAGAGAAGGAAGATGAGGGGTGTGTGCCATCATACATGTATATATCATATATAGTAAAATCCTTAGGGTGACTATTGTGAAAAATGGGTGTTAGGGTGACCAGGCATAGCAGGTATATATCCTATTAGTTTGCTTCAATTATCATCCTTTCTTATTTTCAGTCCTTTTTTTTTTTTTTAAACTGTAATAATGGGGTTTTTTTTGTGCCCAGGACGTGTGAGGTTCCTGTTGGCAATTTGTTTGCTTTCTATGCCTGTTGTATATTGTGTATTATATATAGTTATATTAATGTTCAGGTTTAATTTTATAATGATCCTCTGGCCAAAAAATAATGGACTGGTCAGCGTGAGAGGCATGTCCAAGGTTCACGTGCGTTCATGAATGTGTACTTGCACCATATTTTCTTTTCCATGTATGTGTGTGGGGGTGGGGGGGGGGGGGTGGGGGGGGGTTCCAGTGTTCCCCAGGATCAATATTTACAGTTTTCCCCAACCCTGTGTGCAACTTCTTCTTCTACTGCATTCACTTCGTATGCACACGAGTGGGCTTTTACATGTATGACCGTTTTTACCCTGCCATGTAGGCAGCCATACTCCGTTTTCGGGGGTGTGCATGCTGGGTATGTTCTTGTTTCCATAACCCACCGAACGCTGACATGGATTACAGGATCTTTAACGTGCGTATTTGATCTTCTTCTTGCATATATACACACGAATGGGGTTCAGGCACTAGCAGGTCTGCACATATGTTGACCTGGGAGATCGGAAAAATCTCCACCCTTTACCCACCAGGCGCCGTCACCGTGATTCGAACCCGGGACCCTCAGATTGACAGTCCAACGCTTTAACCACTCGGCTGTTGCGCCCGTCCCTGTGTGCAACAAAAGACCTTCCTCCCGCTGCATGCCCAGCAGTGACTGAAGACTAATCCATCACCTCTTCAGGGTCCTCACTGGGACGTTTGTGGCACTGTTGTTGTTGTTGTTTGTTTGTTTGTTAGCTTGATCACTTGCATCTGTGCTTTTAGCAGAGGCCAGTTAGGGTACCAAACTCAAGAGTTTTATTCAGCCAATACCATCTGCCACCATTAATATTATTCTTGACCCCAAGGTTACCAGGGGAACTAACTCCCTGAACTTTTAAGCAATGGATGATCCAGGGTTTTCTCCCTTTAACCAAAGCCTCGGCTCCAAGCTGAAAACAAACACTGTTTAATTTGGTGTCATACACTGTGCCGTGTCAGACTGATGTAAACAGCGCCTGTTGGTTTTGTTCTGTTTGGTCTTCTTCTTCTTCTGCGATCCCTCGTACGCACACGAGTGGGCTTTTACGTGTATGACCGTTTTTACCCCGCCATGTAGGCAGCCATACTCCGTTTTCGGGGGGGTGTATGCTGGGTATGTTCTTGTTTCCATAACCCACCGAACGCTGACATGGATTACAGGATCTTTAACGTGCATATTTGATCTTCTGCTTGCATATATACACACAAAGGGGGTTCAGGCACTAACAGGTCTGCACATATGTTGACCTGGGAGATCGGAAAAATCTCCACCCTTTACCCACCAGGCGCCGTCACCATGATTCGAACCCGGGACCCTCAGATTGACAGTCCAACGCTTTAACCACTCGGCTATTGCGCCCGTCAGTTCTGTTTGGTCGAATTTCACAGCATCTGCAGCAACGGAATGAAAAGACACCCACCACCTCCTTCTCTCACCATTGGCAATGAATTTCATAATGTATTCAGTTGTTTGTTCCCAGTCGTTATAGCAAAATAGTGTGTTAGGGTGTGTGTGTGTGTGTGTGTGTGTGTTGGAGCTCATGTACGTTTATATGTATTTGACTGTGCTTTCATATCTGTGAAACTGCATGTTTGGTGCATATCTGTTATGCATGTGTGGGTGTATGTTTGAATGTGTGTCTTCATGTTTTACATTTATTTGCTTATTTATCATCATTGTTGTCTTATTTATTTATTTATTTATTATTATTATTATTTTATTATTATCATTACTATTACCTTTTTTTTGTTTTTTTTGTTATATCATAATTATCATTTATTTATTTACATAAGCTTATCTATTATTTATTCACCTTTTTTTTTCTTTTCTTTTTTCTCTCTCAAGGCCTAAGTGCGTTGGGTTACACTGCTGGTCAGGCATCAGCTTGGCAGATGTGGTGTAGCGTATATGGATTTGTCCGAACACAGTGACGCCTCCTTGAGCTACTGAAACTGAAACTGAAACTATAGCAAATCGATATTTCCAACACCATCCAAATGCTCAAAAAATGTACAAAGCTCATTTAATACACAATGAAAATCCAAATTCAAGAAAACTTGCTAAAGATTTTCCATGTTATATTGAAATTATTTTCAGACAGATAATGCATTAAAAACTAGAAACTGCTCTCGGTGATCACATTTTACTGCATAATGATATCTCTGCTGTCTTGTATATTAATTTACTACACACATGTATGTATGTTTGCTGTATCAGGTAGGTTGTTAATGTTATGTGTCTTTTGTCGCAGAGCTACAGATTTCCATGACATGTTCCTTTGTATGTTTTGTCTTAGCTTACATACCCCCCCCCCCACCCCAGGCCCCCCCACCCCACCCCCCGCCCCCTCGAGGGTCCCACGTTTTAATATCAGTAACAGTGCCTGGTGGGTAAAGGGTGGAGATTTTTCCGATCTCCCAGGTCAACATATGTGCAGACCTACTTGTGCCTGAACCCCCTCGTGTATATACGCAAGCAGAAGATCAAATACTCATGTTAAAGATCCTGTAATCCATGTCAGCATTCGGTGGGTTATGGAAACTGGCACATACCCAGCATGCACACCCCGAAAACTGGAGTATGGCTGCCTACATGGCGGGGTAAAAACAGTCGTACACGTAAAAGCCCACTCGTTTACATACAAGTGAACGTTGGGAGTTGCAGCCCACGAACTAAGAAGAAGAAGAAGAAGTCAAAGTGTTCATTGCTGCATGTGTTGTTGTGTTTTGTATTTTGTATTTGTATTCCTTTTTATCACAACAGATTTCTCTGTGTGAAATTCGGGCTGCTCTCCCAAGGGAGAGCGCGTCGCTACACTACAGCGCCACCCTTTTTTTTTTGTATTTTTTCCTGCGTGCAGTTTTATTTGTTTTTTCCTGTCGAAGTGGATTTTTGTACAGAATTTTGCCAGGAACAACCCTTTTGTTGCCGTGGGTTCTTTTACGTGCGCTAAGTGCATGCTGCACACGGGACCTCGGTTTATCGTCTCATCCGAATGACTAGCGTCCAGACCACCACTCAAGGTCTAATGGAGGGGGAGAAAATATCGGCGGCTGAGCCGTGATTCGAACCAGTGCCCTCAGATTCTCTCGCTTCCTAGGCGGACGCGTTACCTCTAGGCCATCACTCCACAGTTGTGTTGTGTCGACAGTGCTGATCCTGGACCTGGTGGTGGTGGGGCTGACCAAGCTGGTGTTCCGCCGCGCCCGGCCCACCGACAACCGCATGGACATGTTCGCCACGGTGTCCGTGGACCTCTTCTCCTTCCCGTCGGGCCACGCCACGCGCGCCGCCATGGTGGGGTCCCTGCTGGTCCACAGGGTGGTCGGGAAGCGGTTGGCTCCCCTGGTGGTGGCGCTGTGCGGCGGGGTGGGCGTGTCCCGGGTGATGCTGGGCCGGCACCACGTGCTGGACGTGGTGTGCGGGCTGTCCATCGGCGTCGGGGAGTACCTGCTTTACCTCCCTTTCTGGCTGCCCTTCCACCTCATCGAGGAGTGGCTGCATGAGGTTCTGAGTCATATACATCTGTAGTCAGTTTAGTTGGGGGTTTTTTGTTTTGTTTTTTTCCTTGGGCTTTTTTTGTTTTGTTTTTGTTTTCTGAGTGAACATCATTTGTTGGGTTTTTTGGGGGGGGGGGTGAGGGGTGGGGGGGGGGGGGGGGGGGGGGGGGGTATTTTTTGATAACATTTTGACCAAATTGAAGATTGGCAGTGATGAAGTGAAGATTTAAAAGATTTTTTTTTCGTGTACACCCTTTTCAGACTGGTCACCTCATTGAAGTGTGGTAAACATGAACTGAAAGTATTATTTGAATGATACTTTGAAGCATTTTTCATCTGTTGCTTGGAGTTGTGTATATAATGCTGAAGATTTTGGGGGTTGGGGGGAAGTAATTTTTTCCTGCAAAGCAATCTGAAAGATGCAACTGATGAAGAAGTCAGATCTGACTTGTCTGTTGTTAAGCTTGCAATATATTCCAGCATACTTTGATGGTTTATTGTTGAAACAAACGAAAATAATCATGAACTTAAATTTGCTGAGAATGGTTTTTCATTGGCAGTGAGTAATTTATCAAGTTTGAAAAAAAAAAGAAAAAAAAAAGAAGCAAGCCTGTACTGTTATGTTTTGTTGATGCAGTAGTTTTTAATTACACATACTTAACCGTGACCAACTAGTGCAGACTCCGGCAGGGGTCTGACATTCCTGTCCTGTACAAACTACTATCCACCTATGCGGAGAAAACGAAAGTGGCTACGGCCGATAACCTCCCTGAAGTAGGTAACCTCCCCTTTGCCCCCCTGACTAGCGCCCTCTTTTTCCGGCAGCCATCATGACTCCTGTTCCTGTGCTCTTCGTATGGCTAAGTTTTTTCATATTTTCTGTCTGTCTGTCTGTCGATTCTCTGGTGTTCTTGTTTTTTGTCAAATTATGTCTCCAACCAGGTCACATAATTATATAGCTCGATTGGGCGATCACGCTAAAATTAAGGCGCGATCGCAATCGATTCGCTGACGCTCTGGGCCCTCTACTCCTGGCCCTCTCAACAACGCCAACCCGCCGCCTCCTCCACTATATATGTTTTGTTGATGCAGTAGTTTTTTTTAGCAGTAGTGTGTACAGTAGTGTTATTATTAATATTATTATTATTTTTTGTTGGTGGTGGTTCTCTCAGAGGAATCTGTTTAAGGACTCGTTACAACAGCTAGCTAATGATGAGAAGACTAAAACGGGTGCTAAAATGACAGACATCAAATTTGCATGGATTAAGTTGATTATCCTTCTCTGTACTTCAATATTTACCCATTTATTCCTGCATTTTGGGTCTGTCAGGCATTCTCACTAAACAATCAGCTCAGCAGTGCTCCCTGGTGGTTAAAGCGTTGGACTTTGAGGGTACCGGGTTAGAATCCCTGTCACAGCCTCTGGTGGGTGAAAGGGTGGAGATTTTACAGATCTGTCTCCCAGGTTGGGTGGTGGTGTTTGGTGTGCGCTTTCGTGCGAGTTTGGTGTGTTTTATTCTTAATTTATTATCTGTCTGCAGGTGTGTTTAGTGTGTTCTATTTCATGTTAGTATATGACGGGGGCAACAGCCGAGTGGTTAAAGCGTTGGACTTTCTTCTCAATCTGAGGGTCCTGGGTTCGAATCTCGGTAACGGCACCTGGTGAGTGAAGGTGGAAATTTTCTCCCATCTCCCAGGTCAACATATGTGCAGACCTGCCAGTGCCTCAACCCCCTTCAATGTGTACACACATGCAGAAGATCAAATACACATGTTAAAGATCCCATAATCCAAGTCAGCGTTCAGTGGGTTATGGAAACTAGAACATATCTGCCATGCATCCCCTTCCCGTACTACTCCCGACCCAAACGGACTACGTCTGCCTTAGTATCACACTCTTCTATCACAAAAACAAACAGCAATTTGGAAATCCAGAAACACGCTTCAGTATACAGTACGCACACAAGACTATCACTCGCACTTTGCTTTGTATGGAAAGAATTGATGGAAAACAGCAGTACAGTCCTACAAAGGAAACATACTGATGGCAAATTCCTGAAGATTGATGGATTTCCGTCCTACACTGCTGCTGAATGTAATTAATCATTGATTTTCTGTTCCTAGATCTTTGTCTTTAACGTTTGTGTCATTTAACTCACTCAGTACGGCCAGTCCTCTCTTCTCCTCTACACAGACCCCTCGGATGTCCAGTGGGTATCTGAATGACCCAACCTTTAGCTTCCGTCGTCAGAATTGTGGTATTCTTTGTCAACATTCACCTCTCCAGTATAAGAGCCTTCCGCTTGCAATATTTTGATGATGGTAATTGGGCTGAAACGCTGTTTACGTCGTCTCTTTCGCCGTTCGTATGGAGAGAGTTAAAGTTACTGTTGTGGAGCACAAGGGTTTGATTTTTGAGGGGTTATATGTAATGTTGTTGCTACTTTGCCCTATGCTTGATTGCAAAAATGTATATAGGTATTTTGTGTGTGAGTGTGTGTGTGTGTGTGGTTATGAAGGTGAACAGGCTTTGTGTGCAAGTCATATAATAATTATTGGAAAATACAGATTTGCTCAGCATTGCTTTAAGACCGGTGCAGTCAGCTAAAATGTATTGTACTCTATTCACTGTCAAATATTGTCGTTACAGTAACATGTATAGTCTTTGTTTCTGTCTTTTTTTTTTTTTTTTTAATGTTTTTGTTGTGTGTGTGTAATGTGTGTGAGCATGTGTGAGTGTGTGTGTGCATGTTTGTGTGCGTACAAAAAATTCACATCAAATGTACCTCAAGTACACTTGTTAAAACATCTGCTGATTGCTTTTATCTAAAGTTGTGTTCCATGTGTTGCAGTAACATATGAATGCATTGCTTGTCCTTGTCCTCTGGATCTGGATCTGTACGTTGCAGGAGCCAATATTGGCGATCGTTTTCTCATTTCATGACACTCCCCCCACCCCTCCCACGCCCCTCCCCCTGCACCCCCCTCCCCACCAAAACAGAGTATGATTACCTACATGGCAGGAGTAAAAAGCCTATTTGTGCATAAACCCCCTCCCCACCAAAACAGAGTAGCCTATTTGTGCAGAACCCCCCCACCCCTCATGCCCTCCCCCTGCACCCCCCTCCCCACCAAAACAGAGTATGATTACCTACATGGCAGGAGTAAACAGCCTGTTTGTGCATAAACCCCCCATGCCCCCCCCCCCCCCCCATGCCCTCCCCCTGCACCCCCCTCCCCACCAAAACAGAGTATGATTACCTACATGGCAGGAGTAAAAAGCCTATTTGTGCAGAAACCCCACACGCCCACCCCCCCATGCCCTCCCCCTCCCCACCAAAACAGAGTATGATTACCTACATGGCAGGAGTAAAAGCCTATTTGTGCATACGAGTGAACGTGGGAATCGCAGCCCACGAACGGAAAAAAAAATAAAAAGACACTTGTCATTGAACCTGATAATGCTGCTGTACTCTTGTAGTTTTAAGATACTGAATACTTTCATTTTCATTGAACATTAAATGTGTTTTCTTTTCTTTGTTGATCTTGTCGTGGTTCTGTACGTTTTATTCTCATAACCTTATTTATTGTTTACTTATGCTCCGTTTTGTACTTCTACCACCTCTTTATTTACTGACGTGGAGGGAGGTGGGGGGGATTGATTCTCTTATGAATATATCTCGTTTTTTCTGTTGCTGTTTTCTTTTCTTTTTTTTTAATGTCAGGTTTGGCTCTGTGTATGAATGTTTGCTCATGATTATCAGCTGCAGACAAAATCTGTTCAGATTTAATACAAGCAGTCCCCATTTTGTCTGCTTCATTTTGATGCATGCTGGGCATGTTGCTGTTTCCATAACTCACCCAACACTGACATGGATTACAGGATCTTCGAGTGCATATTTGGTCTTCAGCATGTATGTCCACATTAAAAGGGGATTTAGGCATTACCAGGTTTGACAACCAGTTGATCTGGAAGGTCAGAAAAAAGTTTCTCCTCCCTCAATCCACTAGGTGCTGGTTCTGGAATAGAACCAACGATCCTCCGGTCTGTGATATTATTTGCTTATATTTTATGTAATTTTTGGTGTGGCTTTTTGAGTATTTTTCATCCTTTTCCTTTTTTTTCCCGTTTCTTTTTTTTTTTTTCAATCTGGGGATGATAAATTCGGTGGAGGGGCTGAAGTCATCAGCACAATTTGGTCACGTTTGCCTTCATTAAGCATTGAATAGTGTCCATTTCCGTTATCTACTAACCCTTTCACTGTCGGGAAAGTAAGATTTAAGTGAAATCTATTAGCCAGGGTTTCTTCACAAAAAACGGGTGTAAATTTTCAAAAAATTCTGTGCTCTTTGTTATTTGAGAAAGACCCTTAAAAGTATCTATTTTCTGAAAGGTAAATGAATAAAGAATACAAAACACATACTGTTTTCCCATTTTATATATTTTTTAGTGGCATGCTGTTGTTTTGAAATCAGTGTTTTGTTTTTTGTCACATTTTCAACTTGTTCATTACAAACATTAGTCAGGTAATTTGCACTATCTTATTTTCTGGACAGATGGATATCTGCACACACAAAATCATACTAGAACGACAATAATTTTTTTTTTAAAAAGAGATAGTACACACTGCATTGTGACTTCTCCAAGTGATAATGTGGATGTGGGGCCACGCCCCCTCAGTCTCCACCCCCCCTCCTCCTCACCCCTCTCACATGATCACTTTATCCAGTTCTCATCCGACTGCGTTGGCCGAGTGCCAAGAAAATCGCTCACACTGTGCCCTGCTAATAATTCGTTTAGTTTCTGTCGTCTGCTACAAGCTGTATAGCCGGCATCACTCACTGATAGTCGTATCTTGGCCACTCTCTAGATTGCTCCCTTTATTTTCTATCAAATCATCCTATAAATGTTCATCTCTGTCTTCTCCTTCAAATTTATGCTTCAATTCTTTCTGAGCATCAGCTAAAGAAAGCAATCTTGGTTGATTTAGTACGCCACGATCGCATGTCTTGAGCACGGCGTCAGTCTGACATTTTGTTGAGCGAGTGAGGAGAGGAACCAGGCAAAACACTGTGACAGTGACCCAGCCAAAACATTCAAATTAAAGACTACCTCATGATGTAGATGGTGTTTCTAGCTATGAATAGAATCTAGAAAGATTCCCCAAGCTAAAGAGACCAGCATTTTTGTCAACAAACTGAATGCAAACCAGGAAAAGACCAGAGTATTTCGATGACGAGTTATCTCATCATTGTGGCAGTGAAGCGTACATGCTTGCGATGATGAGTTATCTCGTCTTGTAGGCAGCCTAGGGGTTAAAGTCTTGTCATTTTGACAGCTGTAAGTTGCCATGCCTGCCAACTGCAGTGTCTGAAATGTTGAAAGGTTTACCATAAGTCTGATAAGAGATCTACCAGGGTGGTGGGGGACATTGCCATTCACTGTACCTACATGTTTTTGACTCACTTGTGTAAACAAAGTGAGTCTATGTTTTAACCCGGTGTTCGATTGTCTGTGTGTGTGTGTTCGTGTGTCTGTGTGTCCGTGGTAAACTTTAGCATTGACATTTCCTCTGCAAATACTTTGTCAGTTGACACCAAATTTGGCATAAAAATAGGAAAAATTCAGTTCTTTCCAGTCATCTTGTTTAAAACAATATTGCACCTCTGGGATGGGCACAAAAAAAATTTAAAAAAGAAGCCTAATTATATGCAAACTGCATTTACTGTTATATTTATATTTTTTGTATTCTCTAAACTTGGCACTTTGACCTCTTATTCTGACACAACAACAAGAGGAGTCATTATTATCATTTTTTGTTCAAACAGGAACTTCTTTTGCTAAGCATGGAAGTTTCATTTATTTTGCAAACGTTTTGGTGCAGGTAGTAAAAAAGGGAAATTACTCTGTAATTAATGCTAGGGGACTTAATTTATCACAAGTGAGTCTTGAAGGCCTTGCCTCTCTTGTTCTTTTTTTTGGCTGCCTACATTTGTAAGGGAATTAAATACCATACTTTACAACTTTGATTGCAAAAACCCTTGTATCATATTAATGTACACAAAATAGAGAGCGAGTGTGAGCGAGTTATTTCTCAGCTGTTGTGCACAGTAGGGTTTTATTAATACATTTGATTTCCGTGGAACAGTTCTTACATATTTTCCATGAATCGTGACGTCACACACTAATGCTTTTGTTAGAGACACCGTTGGAGAGTGCTTGTACGATTGATGATAACAACTGAACTGTGTGCGACAGATGTTTTGAATACATAGATTCATAACAAAATCGCATGTCCCCGTCAGTGTTGGTCTTCGGTTTTGAGTGTTCATTGTACACATCCAATGGAAAAACACAACTTTGTGTGTGTTTCATTTTGATAAATGCACAAAGTGCGATTATTTTCTTTTTTTTATTTCTTCTTTTTATTTCCCCTTTCTCCACCCTTGGTCCCAGCACCTTGTAACAACACTTGTCTTTTTTTGTGATCTTGAGAATGCAGACAGTTTACTTCTCTCATGAATAAATCTTGAAATAGGAAAAAAGAATAAAACATCTTTTTATGTGTCCAATGTCCATTCCACAAATGTTGCGTCTCGTTTCTTGTCCGCAAACCCTTCATTTTCAGAGAGTAGATACATAGTCGCTTTAACTTAAGTCAAATATCATGAGTATTAAAAGAAATTAAAATATTAAAAATGATTAAAATCAATTTCAAGAGACAGGACTAAATAAGCAAAAAATATAATTTAGATTAAAACTTTAAAAATTGATAAAATCAAATCAAAAATAAATCAAACATTAAAAATTGTGGAATGTAACTTCCTTCCCTTGGAAAAAAAAAAGAAAAAAAAAAGGATTCAGATTCAATCCGCTGTGTCATCATTTTTATTTTCAACAATTTATGACACTCATCCATCCATAACACACACACACACACACATACACATGACCAATGATTCCCTAAAACCTTCATATGCTATCAACAGACACACACGACACTCCCATTACCAGTTACTGCAGTCGCATGATCAAGGTTCCTACTACAAACCCTGTAAACTTTGAACGCCCCCCCCCCCCCCTCCACCTACACCCTCTGAGAAAGTAAGGCCTTTTCAAGGGCTTTTTTTTATTTTTAAAGTGGCTGGATAAACAGCACATCCCCCCCAAATCCCGGAAAAGTCCTGGATTTATCAAAAGCTGTCTCAACTGTAAACTTGTTTGCAAGTCATGAAAAATCAAAGTTGTCTTCTTTAAAAAAAAAAAAAAAAAATAGAGGGGGGAGGAGGGGGGGGGCATCTGGCATTGTTGCCAGTAGTCCAGCTTATCGCACTGGGCCATTTCTGGACTGCTCTACTCAATAAAAAAAAAAAAAAATTAGACACAAATCTTGTCGTGTGTGTGGGGGGGGGGGGGAATCTTGCTTGACAACACACTTCATGACATTTTTTTCCTTAATCACAATGCTCATAAAAGCAAACAAAAACAAGCAATTAAGGACATCAGCCCTTCTGCTTCTAACTTATCACCCTCCTTTAGGCCTTTTACTTATCATCCCAAATTCAAGGCCATAAAAAAAAAGTACAAGAAAAAGCCAAATTATACTGGCAAATTACACTGCAAAATGGGCAGTTAGTGCCCATCCCAGTGTTTACAATATCACTACACAATTGCCAAAGCGAAGCAACACATTCACAGACTGTTGGAGAGAGAGAAAAGCGTCGAGGCTTGCTAGCAAAAAAAAAAGAAAAAGAAAACACACAAAAAGCAGACGAAAGAAAAATAAAGTGATACTACACAATGCTGACCACTCAGAAAACGCTGAAGAGGATGACCACTGCACTGCTTGCTTGCCGCTGGAATGATCTCCCTTGTGAGGGTGACATTCGGTTTTCTGTCGCGCACGTTGATTTGCCGAGCATGTTTTTAGACAGCAGCGTTTTCCACACCCATGTTCTGACAGTATCAGAGTCGAGACATTGCAGATATTGCATTATTTACATCCTTGAAATTTATCAGACCTGTGCACCCCTCGACTAACCTGTTCAATTACTGTCGTAAACAGTCTTCAGTATTTTTCACTGGCTTTCAGTATTTTATCATATTCCATCAATACTGACCATTGCTTGCGACGGGCGCCATAGCCGAATGGTTAAAGCGTTGGACTTTCGATCTGAGGGTCTCGGGTTCGAATCACGGTGACGGCGCCTGGTGGGTAAAGGGTGGAGATTTTTACGATCTCCCAGGTCAACATATGTGCAGACCTGCCAGTGCCTGAACCCCCTTCGTGTGTATGCGCAAGCATAAGATCAAATACGCATGTTAAAGATCCTGTAATCCATGTCAGCATTCGGTGGGTTATGGAAACAAGAACATACCCAGCATGCACACCCCCTGAAAACGGAGTATGGCTGCCTACATGGTGGGGTAAAAATGGTCATACACGTAAAAAGCCCACTCGCGTATGTACGAGTGAACGTGGGAGTTGAAGTCCATGAACGCAGAAGAAGAAGAAGACGACCATTGCTTGCTCTCTCTCTCTCTCCCTCCCCCCCATCCTCCCTCCCACTCTCTTACAAAAGAAAAAATGCTTATCTCGCAATATCCAATAACCATGTTCATGTCGAGATCAAAAATTATTTTTTTGTATTCTGGATTGTTGAGAAATTGGATTTTGCTTATGAAATCAGATTTCTGTATTTCTCTCCTTTTATTTTCAGGGACAAATACTGGAAAATACAGGGATGCACACGTCTGATTTATCAACAAGGCCTTGGAATTTTTTTTTTTTTTTTTTTTTTTTACAATACCATTATTTTCATATATTCTTTTAAACCTGTTTGAATCCTGCATAATGCAAATAATCCAACAAAATATATCATTTGTGCAGTTGTCACAAAAAAAGACCAGTCAGTGCACTGCCTGGTACTTACACTTCCTTCCAACTTCATCCTTCAAACTGCACTGTTTGTGCCGTTACTACAGACTCCTGTTTAAAATTCTACACATACACTTTTCCAAGACCCACCAGTGCAGACTCTAGCAAACAGTCCACTTACAAACACCATTTCTGAGAGTACAAAGAGTTAGTTACTGGACATTCCATTATATCATAAGCAGCAGTTGCTTTCCCTTGAAAAAAATGACAGATCAATACTTCCCCTTTACAAAAAAAAAAAAAACAACCAAACAAAACAAAAATCAAATTAAAGAAATCTAAAAAGTCTGCTTTTTCTCATCAGTCATCCAAACCATTTTTTTTAATCCAAGCAACGTATCAATTTTTCTCATCAGTCATCCAACCCCCCCCTTTTTTTTTTTTTAATCCAAGCAATGTATCAGTGGGGAATGTCTACTGTGATTTCCAAAACATCACTCCTCATCATCTGAGGCTGGTCACTTCATTCAGCGACAATTAGTTTCTTTCTTTATAAAAAAAACAAACAAAACAAAACAAACAAAAAAAACCCTGAAAGAAAAAAACAATGAAAGGAAACCACCAGCCACACATGTTGTATCACCTGTCAGGACTCCTGTGGAGTGATGGCCTAGAGGTAACGCGTCCGCCGAGGAAGCGAGAGAATCTGAGGGCGCTTGTTCGAATCACGGCTCAGCCGCCGATATTTTCTCCCCCTCCACTAGACCTTGAGTGGTGGTCTGGACGCTAGTCTTTCGGATGAGACGATAAACCAAGGTCCCGTGTGCAGCATACACTTAGCGCACGTAAAAGAACCCACGGCAACAAAAGGGTTGAAAAATCCACTGCGATAGGAAAAACAAATAAAACTGCACGCAGGAAAAAATACAAAAAAATGGGTGGCGCTGTAGTGTAGCGACGTGCTCTCCCTGGGGAGAGCAGCCCGAATTTCACACAGAGAAATCTGTTGTGATAAAAAGAAATACAAATACAAATGATTTTTTTAACAGGCGATAAAACAGCAACACACTGTCACTAGTGTCAGTGGTTACAAAAATTTAATGCAAGACCACACTGGGTCATTAATGAGAACTGAATGATCACACGGCAATGGATCATTAATGATTACAAAATGGTTACACTGCAAAAAAAAAAAAAAAAAAAAAAAAAAAATTCTTTAAATCCTAATGACTCAATGATGCTGCAGCTTACAAGTTCAACAATGGGTACCCAATAATCAGCACCAAACCTTAATATCAATCACACACAAACATGCACACAGACACACACACGAGAACAGAAATTAACCCAACTACCAAAGAATAACACTTCAAAAACTACAAAAACAAACGAAAAGAATCACCATAGGGAAGGGAAGGGAAAAGCACGAGCTGTTCAAGGAGCAACTTGCAATGCTGATCTATGTTAATATTGTGATGTTTGTAACTTGAGAAACAAAATGCAAAAAAAACACATATACAAAGACACCCATGCACAAACTCCAATCAACAACAACAAAAAAAAAAAACCAACCAAACAAACAAGCCAAAAAACATAAGTTTTAACTCCCTCAGTACGGCCAGTCCTCTCTTCTCCTCTACACAGACCCCTCGGATGTCCAGTGGGTGTCTCAATGACCCAACCTTTAGCTTCCGTCATCAGAATTGTGGTATTCTGTGTCAACAAACACCTCTTCAGTATAAGAGCCTTCCACTTGCAGTATTTTGATGGTGGTAATTGGGGTGAAACGCTGTTAACGTCGTCTCTTTCGCCATTCGTATGGAGTGAGTTAAACAAAAAAGGGAAACCAAAAAAACGAACAAAATCTTCCAAACAAACATTAAAAAAACATAAGTCTTAAGTCAGAAAAAAAGAGGAATAAGAACATGATCAACATATTCAGGCAAGCACACACAAGTCCCAGTACTCCACAAAAAGGCCATGGAAGCGTGTATCCAGAAATCCGAGCTCTATAACAGCAGCAGGGATGCAAAGACGGTTGGTTCCTGTCGGCATTGTTCCGTCCTCTTCAGCCAAACCCCCCCATCATCGTCACCCTCTGTAGGAACTGAAAGACGGACTGGCGCTGAACAAATGAGAGAGAAAGAAACATGTGAACGTCAACATGGATCAATATTAAAGATATTAATGAAGATGATAACACTGCCACTGTTTAACTCTTTCACCACCATAGGCAACCTCAGTGGACAAGGCAGTGCACCGCCATAGGTGACTTCAGTCAAGATCCAGGGGTCATGTTGAAAGGAACGTTTTTCACACTGTAACAAAGCTTGACAGCTGCGGTTTCCCGCAGCAGCAACAGAACAATGACTAACCTTTGAACCCTGACCCAGTTTAAAATGAGCAAGTCCACTGAGCTGTTTTGACATGAACTGAAGCCTGTGACTGAGAGCATGGTATCAAAAATATTTAGCACTGGGGAGTGTTCTTCACACACAAACTTGGTAGTGAAAGAGTTAAAAGACATTTACAGACTGCAATTATTTTATGAGAAACTCACTGCCCATCCACATTCACACACACACACACACAGTACACACACACACACACACACACACACACGCACGCACACACACACACACACAGTCACACGCATGAAGTGCTGGCCTAGAGGTAACACATCCACCTAGGAAGCCAGAGTATCTGAGCGCCCAAGTTCAAACCCCTCGCTCGCCAGTATCTTCTCCCTCTCGACCAGACCCTGAGTGGTGTCTGGACGCTAGTCATTCAGAGGATAAATCCGAGGCCCCGTGCGCAGCAAGCACTTCGCGCATGTAAAAGAACCTTAGGCAACAAAAGGGTTTTTTGTCCCTGGCGAAATTATTTAGAAAAATCCACTCTGATAAGAAAACAAGTCCTCATGCAGGCAGACAAAAAGTTATAGAAAAAAACAGTAATATGGATGGCGCTCTCACTGTAGCCATGTGCTTTCCCTGGGGGAGAGAAGCCCGAATTCCACACAGACAAATTTGTTGTGACAAAAAGAGTAATACAATACCATACAATATATAATACATACACACTCACACACACACACACACACAGAAACCAAGTACACACACACACACACGAGTCGAAAAAAACAAAACAAAACACAAAAAAAGACTCACCCAAAACCTGCATTGCCAAAAGCTGAAAACAAAAAAAAAAAAACCCCACAAATTAATAAGTCTTTTTCTCTCTTCTTACATGCCAAGAGCAACTTCTAAAATCAATCACAGCATAGCCGCAAGAGACAAAATGCATTTCTCAAAATGTTTCATAAGTGATTTCAGCACAAATAACACACACACACACACACACATATACACACACACACACACACCACACATACACACACGCACACCACACCACACATACAAACCACACACACACACACAAACACACAAGCACACCACACATAAACACACACACACACCACACGTAAACACACACACACATGCACACCATACACACACACGTAACCACACCACACATACACAACACACACACACACAACACACACACACACACGCACACCACACCACACATACAAACCACACACACACACACACACACACACACAACACACACACACACAACCACACCACACATACACCACACACACACGCACACCACGCCACACCACACATACACAACACACTCAAACACACTATCCTTGGTGTCATCTCACTGGAAAACACCCTGAGATGAAGTTAACGATGATGAGAACGATAGGAGCAGACTGCACAGGAAACCAGTCATATATTTCCTTTCATCCAAAATGAATCAGAAAACGCCATCTTACTTTTCCCCCTGCAGCAGCAGCGATTCAAAAACCCACCAAGCTCACCAACAAGTGAAAAAAAACAAAACAAAAAAAAAACACCAACCAACCCACCTTCACACCCCCACCAACCTCACACTGAAGCAAAACAACAGTAAAATAAATAATAAATAAAACCCCACTAAACTAATCCAAAGGCAATAACGGAAAAAAACAAAACAATATAACTAATAATAATGAAAAAAATCAAAATGAAACAGAACACCAAACTCACCCGGAGACAAAAAAAAACAACAAAAAAAACCCAACTCACTAAACTCATCCAGAGGCCAAAAAACAACAACAAAAAAGCAAACCAAAATAAAATGAAATAAAATAAAATAATAAGTAAATTAAAAAACAAATAAAAGATAAAAAAAATATATATATACTATGATTCTTCTTCTTCATTCATGGGATGCAACTCTCACGCTTACTCGTATGTATACGAGTGGGTTTTTACATGTATGACCGTTTTTACCCCGCCATGTAGGCAGCCATTCTCCGTTTTCGGGGGTGTGCATGCTAGGTATGTTCTTGTTTCCATAACCCACCGAACACACTGACAAGGATTACAGGATCTTTGACGTGCATATTTGATCTTCTGTGTGTGCATACACATGAAGGGGGTTCAGGCACAAGCAGGTCTGCACATATGTTGACCTGGGAGATGGGGGAAAAATCTCCACCCTTCACCCACCAGGCGCCGTTACCGAGATTCGAACCCAGGACCCTCAGACTGAGAAGAAAGTCCAACGCTTTAACCACTCGGCTATTGCGCCCGTCATATACTAACATGAAATAGAACATACTAAACTCACCTGCAGACAGATAATAAACACACACGCACCCGACGGGTGCAATAGCTGAATGGTTAAAGCGTTGGACTTTCAATCTGAGGGTCCTGGGTTCGAATCTTGGTGCACCTGGTGGGTAAAGGGTGGAGATTTTTCCGATCTCCCAGGTCAACTTATGTGCAGACCTGCTAGTGCCTGAACCCCCTTCGTGTGTATGCGCACGCAGAAGATCAAATACGCACGTTAAAGATCCTGTAATCCATGTCAGCGTTCGGTGGGTTATGGAAACAAGAATATACCCAGCATGCACACCCCCGAAAACGGAGTATGGCTGCCTACATGGCGGGGTAAATAAAAAACAAACAAACGGTCATACACGTAAAATGTTACATGTCTGTCTGAGTGTGTATGTGTGTGCGTCTGAAATCTGATTGAATGACACAGGAAACGAATGATGAGCGCCCAGTGGCAGCCATCAGTCGGCTCTACCCAGGTAGGCAGCCTGTGGTGCAAATGTCCTCGTGTTTGTAAAGCACTTAGAGCTTGGTCTCTGACCGAGGACAGGCGCTATAGAAGTATCCACATCAATCAATCAATCAATCAAATTAAGAATAAAACACACCAAACTCGCACGAAAGCACACCACCACCACCACCACCACCACCCAACTCACCCGGAGGCTGCGGCTGCTGCTGCTGCTGTTGCTGAGGAGCTCCCCCGAAGCCAGGGCTGCCGGCTCCGAACCCGGGACTCTGGGCCCCAAAGCCGCCGCCCCCACCGCCGCCCCCTTGTGCCGCCAGGGCTCCAAAGCCCCCTCCCCCACCCCCCTGACCCATGCTGCCGAAGGTGGGCGCGTCTGGCGACTGCGCTAAGCTTCCGAAGGTCGGCGCCGTGCTGCTGCTGGCAAAGCTGCAAGGAGAAAGTTGTGTGTCAGGGGAATCTGCTGCTTGTGTATTTCTTAACTCACTGGTCACCCTTCGCCCAAGCGTTGCCTGGGCATCAATATTCGTTTCATTAAAACGGTTTCCATGTTCCAACGGCATGCATGTACCCCAAGCAAAGGGAGGAAAACTTCTACAGCATATGCGTTTCTGTCCAAGAATGTCAATTTGGAGAGGGAAAAAAACGCTGTCCATTTCAGTTTATTTCCTGCATTTTTCACGCATCAACACGACTGTACAGGCTGTAAACTCCGTAGGGCTGAATGGGTTAAAACAACAACAACAAGAAAACATTATTTTCACTGACAAATATTTCACAACAATAACATCACTAATAATACAGTGACCAACCCACCAGAAGTTAAAGAAAGAACACTGGTCAATAAGATTGTCGGCACAAAATAAATACAAGCAAAGAAGAGGGAAGTGGGAGACGGCGGGTGGGTGGTGGTGGTGGTGGGGGGATTAGGGGGTGGGGGGCAAAGAACTGCTTCGCATATGGAAGAAACTTAAAAAAATGACGTTTTCAAAAAAACATAAGAACTAAGACAGATCCCAGTTTCAGCCAAACTTGCCATCCCCCACACACATACCACCACCACCACCAAATCCCGCACACACCCTCCATTCTAAACTGCCCCCACCCCTAACCCCCACCGCCTTCCTCACCCTTTCCACCACCCCCATCCCTCCCTACCTGCTGAATCCACCGCCGGAGGTGGCTGTCTGCTGAGAGGCGCCAAAGGGCCCGGCGGGAAACGCGGCGGAAGACCCGAACCCGGGGCTGCCGCCAAACGCTGGGCTGCTACCAAAAGCCGGGGTTCCCCCAAAGGCCGGGCTGCCGCCGAAGGACGGGGCTCCCCCGAACCCTCCTGCGTACAGAGACAGAGGAATGTGACGCAGCTGGCTTGCACACACAGGTATGTACACACACACACACACACACACACAGGGACACACACACACATATGTCATAGGTATGTACACAGGACTCAAATAGGTATGCACACAGTACACACATGCACAAACATGACATAGCAATGCGCACAGGATACACACGAACACAAATGCAGAGCTCTGTACACAGCACACATAGAAAAAATATATACAGTTTGCACGCACACACACACACATCCACCCCTCCCCCCCAACCCCCACACAAAGTGCAATCAATTTTCATACTTTTATACACATTAGGTACATATGTGCTGACATGGATATCGCATACACATCTACATCTACATTCGAACACACACACACACAAATACACATGCTATCAATTTAAATACTTTTATTCACATTATGTATATATGTGCTGACATGCATTCACATACATACCTCTACATTTTAACATGCCCATGCACATGCGCGCGCACGCACACACACGCACACACAGAGCAGGTTCACATGCATCTTCTCCTTGACCAAACTAACTTCCCACATCCTTCGCATGTCTTCCCCACCCACCCCCTTTTCCCTCCTAAAATCACTTAAAATGTAAAAGATGTAAAGACACACACACACACACATACACACACACACACACACAGAGTGGATTCACATACTCCTATTCCTTAACCCACTCCGGACTATGGAACGCTATAGTGTTCCTGACGTAAGGCAGCGTTCCGGACAACGCAAAGCTATAGCGGTTTCGACAATTAAAAATTTTTCCACATTTTCCTCATGGGGTAGCATAAAAATCGCAGCTACACCAAGCATTGTGAACGTGTCAAGGGTCAAATGGAAAGTTTCTTCATGAGGTTCCGTAACTATACACTCACTGGCCAGCCGCTGACCTTGGTACCCCACATGAAAAGCTAATTTGCATGCATATCAAAAATGGTGTCGCAGGCGATACAAGTGGAATTTTTTGGAGCAAACTAGATCACAACAGCAGCTTTATACTGCTGCTGAAGTGACTGAAATGCTTCAAACTGAAGGTTTCGACATCGACGAGGATGATGAAGACATTGAATAATATCTGCAGTGAAGAAAGCTACCAGCAAGAAGGTACTGACAATGTCTCAAAGCCTACATTCCCCAACAACACCCCCCACCCCTCATTCCTAAACCCATCTTCCCCACCCTTTTTTTTCATCTGTCTTAAGTCATTGAAAGTGAAAACACTGTAAACGTGAAGACTAGGATCATCATCATCATCATCATGATCATTGTCATTATTACTACAACTACCACACTGCCACACACCCACAAATACATAAACATTAAGACTAAAATAACTATCACCACCACTACTGTTGATATTGTTTTTATTACTACTATTACTTTTGCACAGACACCCACACCCACACATCGTCATTATTACTAATATAATCATCATTACCACTATTACAACACACACACACACACACACACACACTATCATCATCATCTTTATATCATCATTATTTCTACAATTACATATATACCCCCAACACTATCATCATTGTTATTAATATTATCGCTTCCACTACACACACACTACTATTATTATCATTTTTATCATTACTACTACCACCACACACACATATTATCATCATCATTAGTATTAAAATTACTGCTACTATTACTACGAGCACTACTACTAATACTACTGCTACTATCATTATTATTACTACTACTACTACTACTACTAGCACTACAACTAATACTACTGCTACTATCATTATTATTACTGCTCCTTCTGGGGTGTGTCCATCGAGATCGATGATGACCATCGTTGTCATCCAACTGGGGGATGGGGGGAGGGTGGTGGTGGGGTGGGGGGGGAGGATGCTCATGAATCTATCTGTGAGTGCGCAGATGGCTGAACAGTCCAATCTGCGCACGAAATGTTCGCTGACAGTTGGGGCAGACAAAGACAGGCATATCATTGTCAGGGAGCTTGTTTGCCCGTGACTTTCTGGCCTGCCTCTTCTGAACAGCTGCAGCAGTCCTGTTGGCCTCGCACAACTTGGCGCCTTTGTGCACAGCAGCGCGCCATTTGTCACGGTCCACTGCAGATTCCTCCCAGGAGTCAGGGTTGATATCAAACGCTTTAAGAGAGACTTTCAGAGTATCTCTGAAGCGCTTCTTCTGACCTCCGTGTGATCTCTTCCCTCGTCGCAGCTCGCCATAGAAGAGCCTTTTGGGCAGCCGATGGTCTGGCATGCGCGCCACGTGTCCAGCCCAGCGAAGCTGGGACTGCATCAGGATGGTGAAGATGCTGGGAAGGGTGGCTTTTGCGAGCACCTCTGTGTCTGGGGTCCTGTCTTGCCACTTGATGTTCAGTAGCTTCCTGAGGCATGTTGTGTGGAAATGGTTCCGCTTCTTGGCATGTCGTTGGTACACTGTCCAAGTTTCACAGGCATACAGTAGTGTGGGGAGAACTACTGCTCTGTAGACCTTTAGCTTGGTCTCAAGACTAATGCCTCTTCTGTTCCAGACATTTGCACTCAGTCTGCCAAAAGTTGCGCTTGCTCTTGCAATCCTGACGTTCACTTCATCATCGATGGTCGCATTTCGTGACAGTGTGCTGCCAAGGTATGTGAACCGCTCCACCGCACTGAGTCTCTGACCGTTGACTGTGATGTTGGGCTCAACGTAGGGTTTCCCTGGGGCTGGCTGATGGAGAACTTCAGTTTTCCTCGTGCTGATGGCAAGGCCGAAGTTCCTGCTGGCAGTGGCAAACTTGTCAACGCTGAGTTGCATGTCAGCTTCAGATCCAGCGTTGAGGGCACAATCATCAGCAAACAAAAAGTCTCTGATGATGTCTGTCATGACCTTCGTTTTTGCTTGAAGCCTTCTGAGGTTAAACAACTTGCCATCTGTTCGGTACTTTAGGCCAATTCCAACATCGCCATCTCTGAAGGCATCAGTAAGCATTGCGGAGAACATGAGGCTGAACAGCGTTGGAGCCAGGACGCAGCCTTGCTTGACACCATTTGTGACAGCAAAAGGAGCAGATGTTTCGCCATTGTCCTGGACTCGAGCCTGCATGCCTTCATGGAATTGGCTGACCAAGGAAATAAATTTCCGAGGGCATCCGTACTTGGCCATGATCTTCCACAGTCCCTCTCTACTCACGGTGTCAAAGGCCTTCGTGAGGTCGACATAGGTGGAGAACAGATCAGCATTTTGCTCCTGACATTTCTCTTGCAGCTGCCTTGCAGCAAACACCATGTCGGTGGTTCCGCGCTCTTTCCGGAATCCACATTGGCTCTCAGGCAAATGACCTTGGTCAAGGTGTGCTGTGAGGCGGTTTAGTAGGATCCTGGCAAGTATCTTGCCTGCGATGGAGAGCAAGGAAATGCCCCGATGGTTATCACAGGCTTGCCGGTTCCCCTTTCGCTTGTACAAGTGAATGATAGATGCATCTTTGAAATCCTGGGGGATCGTCTCTTCTTTCCACATGAGTGAGTACAGCTGATGGAGCTTCTCAGTCAGCACAGTGCCTCCATCCTTGTAGACCTCTGCTGGTATGGAGTCTGAGCCAGGTGCTTTGCCACTGGATAGCAGACGGATTGCTTTCTGGGTCTCAAGAAGTGTTGGCGGATCGTCCAGTGCTTCGTTGATGGGGACTTGTGGGAGACGGTCTATAGCTTCCTTTTGGATGACTGATGACTTGCGCGATGAGTTTGTTTAAAGTGAAGAGGAGTTGCGCAACATCGACCTCACTCTCTCGTCCGGGTCCACCAATTTCCAGTGGCAAGACTAAGTCGAGACGACTGGAGGATGAGCACGGATGCAGTGGATGACCAAGATATCCTTTCGGTGTCTCATCTTGCTCTCTGCACTCCACAGTGCGTTGCTGTAACCGCCTTCCTCTCCGTTGAACCGATAGGTTTCTTCCGTGGATTCTGCCGGATCCAGACTTCGCATGCATGGGTAGACACACCCTGGGGGCCAACTGCGTGTGGCATGCACACAGCACAGTGGAGCTAGATGGCCGTCGGTGGCTCTCCTGAGCCGACGCCCTTTTATGGATCTCCATAAGGGTGTCTGGCCACCCGCCTCACCAGTCCCGGAAGGGAGCAGTGGGAGTGCCGGTTTAGTCGCCGGCAACCCGACCCTGAACAGGTTGTACTGGATTACAGGTTACCAGTAGCAGATCTAATGACCTGACACATATATATATAACTGCGCAACTACTACTAACTAGAGAGATCACACAGAGAAATCGGTTGTGATAAAAAGAAATACAAACACAAATACTACTACTACAACACAGACACACAAACTATCATTATCATTACTAACAATACCATCATCACCACTAATACAACAACAAGACACACCCACCAATCCACAACCCCCCCTCCCCCCCACCTGTTCAAAACAGGGTATGAAAGAAGCAGGGTATGACTTGTGTTTGGGATGGTCAATTCTTCTTGGAGAGGGAATCTTTCTGCAAGAATGTTAACATTGCTTTGAGAGATAGTTTTCAAAATCTATGGAGACATGCTCTAGAGACGAGTAGTAAATGTTTGTTTTATCGAAATTTCAAAAGTGGATTTGGTAGAGAAAAATATATAAGTCAAATGCCTGATAATTATGTTATCAGCTTCTTCAGATTTTGAAGTAGTAATCATAAGCTGGAAATAGAAACAGGGAGACACAAAGGCATACCACGAGAGTTACGGTTTTGTAAGGTTTGTAACATGTCTGTGATTGGTGATGAGTTTCATTTTATAATGGAATGTCCCAATTATGATCAGTTACGAAATATATATGTTCCTAAAAAATATTTGTCTCCAAAATCGGTTTTTAATTTTTGTAATATGCTCAAAGGAGGCAAAAAAGTCATTTTAGCTGTAAGTAAGATGATTAGATTTGCAAATGTTGCCTAGTTATACTTTTGGAGTTAAAAGACATTTGTGTTTTCTCAACTTTTATGTGAACTTGTTGTGTATTTGGAAATGTTTGTTCTGGGCATAAAAAGATTATTTTGCAGTAATCCTCCATACTCCAATAGGAGTGAAAGGATAATTAAAACTTGAAACTTGAAACACAGCCGCGGTATCAGTTACCCACCCGAAGAGCTGGCCGGGGTCTGAGTCACGGCGAAGCCCAGAGAGGCCACGCCCCCTGTGCCTGACGTGGCGTTGCTGAACCCACCGACACCACCACCGACACCGGCGCCACCCCCACTGCTGCCGCCAGCGCCACCACCACCAAAGACACTGCCGCCGCCGCCGCCGCCACTGGCAGTCGGACTGCTGCCGAACACTGTGGCTCCTTTGTTGCCAAACAGGGCTGACAACACACACACACACACACACAACACACACACACACAACACACACAACACACACACACAACACACACACACACACACACACACACACACACACAACACACACACACACACACACACAACACACACACACACACACACAACACACACACACACACACACACAATGTGAAACAACTGAGGATGAATAGGGGAGGGTTTATGTAGGCCCGCTTTTATGGCGGACTTTTCGTTGCTTACAGAGCAAGTAGGACATTTATTTGTATTTGTATTTCTTTTTATCGCAACAGATTTCTCTGTGTGAAATTCGGGCTGCTCTCCCCAGGGAGAGCGCGTCGCTACACTACAGCGCCACCCATTTTTTTTTTGTATTTTTTCCTGCGTGCAGTTTTATTTGTTTTTCCTATCGAAGTTGATTTTTCAGTCTACAGAATTTTGCCAGGAACAACCCTTTTGTTGCCGTGGGTTCTTTTACGTGCACTAGGTGCATGCTGCACACGGGGCCTCGGTTTATCGTCTCATCCGAATGACTAGCGTCCAGACCACCACTCAAGGTCTAGTGGAGGGGGAGAAAATATCGGCGGCCGAGCCATGATTCGAACCAGCGCATTCAGATTCTCTTGCTTCCTAGGCGGACGCGTTACCTCTAGGTCATCACTCCACTTATAACGTCATGGGCAGCCCACCACCGCAACTGGCTTCCTCGGAGTTTGCACACTGCCTCTGTTCGGACAACTTTTTTTTATAAATGGATCAGTTTGAATATACAATGGCAGATTACTGACTCATAGTAAACACACAGTAAACTTAGTAAACTCATAGTAAACACAGAGGACTATAGCACATTATGAGCATAATTATAAAACCATATACATTTTGTAAACTTTTAAACTCCTTTCATCAGAACGGCGATTTCCACGACCAAATTTTAGCCTTTCGGTGACCTGGGAAAAAAAGGAAATGAGGACACGCATGTGCATGCGGTTCTCGCTAAAAACAACTGGGGAACCTCCACAAAGAGGACACGCATGTGCATGTGGTTCTCGCTAAAAAATAACTGGGGAACCTCCACAAAGAGGACACACATGTGCATGCGGTTCTCGCTAAAAATAACTGGGGGAACCTCCACAAAGAGGACACGCATGTGCATGCGGTTCTCGCTAAAAACAACTGGGGGAACCTCCACAAAGAGGACACGCATGTGCATGCGGTTCTCGCTAAAAAAATAACTGGGGAACCTGCACAAAAATCAGACGACAGTGGGTCTGCACACCCTCCCTCTACTATCATTTCTTCGACGACTATGAACTCCGTTCAGTCGTTCAAAGAGGCGTCACTGCGTTCGGACAAATCCATACGCACTACACCACATCTGCCAAGCAGATGCCTGACCAGCAGCATTACCCAACGCACTTAAACTGTGAACTATGCAAAGAAATTAGGGAAGAATTCATACACAAAATTCAGCAAAAAAAAACCCCAAAAACAAAAAAAAACCGCCCAAACTTCCAAATGCTATCAAACCCAGTCAGCTGATACTGGAAAGACAAACTTGTAGAAATGTTTGGAAAATTTTGTCTATAACTGCTGCCAAAAACATCACAGCACGTAGAACTAAATCAATTTCTTGTCCTATATCTTATTCATTTATTTATTGTTAAAGGAAATTTTCTTCCTAAAATTACGTTCAAGTAACACACTTACCGTGACCCACCACTGCTGACTCCGGCAGGGGTCTGATTCCTGTCCTGTGCAAAAAACTACTACACGCCAATGCGGAGAAAACGAAAGTAGCTATGGCCGATAACCTCCTGAAGTAGGTGTAGGCGCGTCTTATAAACCTTGTTCAGGTATAACTGACAATTAAAATTCATTCTGATTCACACAGGAAATCTCAGACCCTCCCTCAAAAAGCAGAGAGTATTGCTGCCTAATCAGTGATATGTGTGCGTGTGTGTGTGTGTCTGTGTGTGTGTGAGAGAGAGAGAGAGAGAGAGAGAGAGATAGAGAGAGGAGTATGTCAGTCTGTGTGTGTATCAGTGTGTGTGTGTGTGAGAGGAGTATGTCAGTCTGTGTGTGTATCAGTGTGTGTGTGTGAGAGAGGAGTATGTCAGTCTGTGTGTGTATCAGTGTGTGTGTGTGAGAGCGAGGAGTATGTCAGTCTGTGTGTGTGTGAGAGAGAGAGAGGACGTGAGAGACGTGAGATGTGAGAGGACATGAGAGACAGAGAGAGCCCATGAAGCAGACGACAAAAAAAAAAGAAGCTGAGCTGTGAGTGTGGGAAGGGAGGGAGGAAGGGCGTCTCTGTGTATGTGTGTGTGTGTGTGTATGTGTGTGTGCCTAGCAGAAAGTGTAATGAGTGAAAGAAAGCATGTATGTGTGTGTGTGAAAGAATGTGTGTGTGTGTGTGTGTGCATGCGTAAGTATATTCGTGCATGCTTGAATGCATATGTATGGTGCGTGCGCATGTGCAACGTATCTCTGCGCCTGCGCACACTTACAATTATTAGCCGATCCCGAACCAAAGACCTGCGAGGATCCGAACACATTCTGCTTGGCCTTCTCCTCGCTGGGCTTGGCCCCCAGGCCAAACACACCACCCCCGGCACCCCCACCGAAGAAGGAGCCCCCAAGGCTGCTGCTCTCTGCCGCTGTTGTCGCAGGCTGCCCAAACCCTGGGCTGAAAGGAGAATAAGAGAACAATTGTTCAGACAAACTTGTAAACCTGACACAAGGGAGGGAATTCATTATGTGACAGACAAGTTGTAAATCTGACACAAGGGAGGGAATTCATTATGTGACAGACAACTTGTAAACCTGACACAAGGGAGGGAATTCATTATGTGACAGACAACTTGTAAACCTGACACAAGGGAGGGAATTTGTCATGTGACCGACACATTTGTACACCTGATACAAGGGAGGGAATTCGTTATGTGACAGACGCATTGTAAACCTGACACAAGGGAAGGAATTCGTTATGACAGACGCATTTGTAAACCTGACACAAGGGAGGGAATTCATTATGTGACAGACACATTGTAAATCCGACACAAGGGAGGGAATTCATTATGTGACAGACGCATTTGTAAACCCGACACAAGGGAGGGAATTCATTATGTGACAGACACATTGTAAACCTGACACAAGGGAGGGAATTCATTATGTGACAGACAACTTGTAAACCTGACACAAGGGAGGGAATTCATTACGTGACAGACAAGTTGTGAATCTGACACAAGTGGAAGAGAGGGAATTCATTATGTGACAGACACATTGTAAACCTGACATAAAAGGGAGGGAATTCCAGTTCAATAATTCAAGAGTAAAAGTGTAACACAACCAAACTCGAGCATGTGTGTTAAACAAAAATCAGACTAACGAATGCATTTGTAAAGCAGAGACAGATCAAAGTGCTTTTGTTCACAAGCATACATAACCCTCTACTTCTCTGTCTCTCATGGGAATGAAGGAGGTACTGTGAAAGCCTAATGGGTGACTGGTCTGTAGTCTCACTAATTTTACCTAATACTTATTCTTGTTGCTTAGAGTCCAGCTGACCACACAGGTCCATATCAGGTCTGTCAAATCATACAAATGCTCAACCGCAGCAACACAAAACTGTCACATTTACCAAAAAAAACTCTAAGACAAACCCACAAAACACAGTTCGTGACACAGTATCCCAACCATTTAGCTCCTTATGGCAAATAAGACTAGGCTATGCTGAGGATGCCAGCCATTCCGCTTAATTTATTATCCCCAGATTACAAAAAAAATCGTAAAAAAGGGGAAAAAAAACAACAACACTTCAAAGCCAAAATAAAAAAAACATTTAAAAAAGACCTTATAGGCAAACAACACTGGCAGAATGGGTAGCTAGTGCCCGTCCCAGTGTTTACATCTCACTACCTTATCGCCAGAGCAAAACAGCACAGATAGTACATCACAGACTGCGGAAAAGAGAAACAAGAGAGGCAAGGCCTTCAAGACTCACTTGTGATGCAAATTAAGTCCCCTAGCATTAATTACAGAGTAATTTCCCTTTTTTACTATCTGCACAAAAACGTTTGCAAAATAAATAAAACTTCCATGCTTAGCAAAAGAAGTTCCTATTTGAACAAAAAATGATAATAATGACTGCTCTTGTTGCTGGGTCAGAATATCAGATGAAAGTGCCAAGTTTAGAGAATACAAAAAATATAAATATAACAGTAAATGCAGTTTGCATATAATTAGGCTTCATTATTTTTTTTTTTTTTTGTGCCCATACAAGAGGTGCAATATTGTTTTAAACAAGATGACTGGAAAGAACTGAATTTTTCCTATTTTTATGCCTAATTTGGTGTCAACTGACAAAGTATTTGCAGAGAAAATGTCAATGTTAAAGTTTACCACGGACACACAGACACACACACAGACAACCGAACACCAGGTTAAAACACAGACTCACTTTGTTTACACAAGTGAGTCAAAAAAGTGTCAAGGCTTGCTTGAAAAAAACAGAAAAGGGAATGGACTGGGAAGGAAGGAAGAAAAAGGAGACAACAGTGAAGACCAATCTTACCTGGAGCCAAAGCCAGTGCTTGTGGCCGTCTGTCCAAATCCACTGGGACTGCTCTGGCCGAATCTAACAATACAGAATGGAACAATGGTCATTTCGAAACGAGACATAGACCTGCTGCATGCTGCAATACATAGACCTGCTGCGTGCTGCAATACATAGATCTGCTGCAATACATAGATCTGCTGCATGCTGCAATACATAGATCTGCTGCATGCTGCAATACATAGATCTGCTGCAATACATAGATCTGCTGCATGCTGCAATACATAGATCTGCTTCATGCTGCAATACATAGATAGATCTGCTGCAATACATAGATCTGCTTCATGCTGCAATACATAGATAGATCTGCTGCAATACATAGATCTGCTGCATGCTGCAATACATAGATCTGCTGCAATACATAGATCTGTTGCAATACATAGATCTGCTGCATGCTGCAATACATAGATCTGCTTCAATACATAGACCTGCTGCATACTTCAATACATAGACCTGCTGCATGCTGCAATACATAGATAGATCTGCTGCAATACATAGACCTGCTGCATACTTCAATACATAGATCTGCTGCATGCTTCAATACATAGACCTGCTGCATGCTTCAATACATAGATCTGCTGCATGCTTCAATACATAGACCTGCTGCATGCTGCAATACATAGACCTGCTGCATGCTGCAATACATAGACCTGCTGCATGCTTCAATACATAGACTGCATGCTGCAATATATAGACCTGCTGCATGCTTCAATACATAGAGACCTGCTGCATGCTGCAATACATAGATCTGCTGCATGCTGCAATACATAGACCTGCTGCATGCTGCAATACATAGACCTGCTGCATGCTGCAATACATAGATCTGCTGCAATACATAGATCTGCTGCAATACATAGACCTGCTGCATACTTCAATACATAGACCTGCTGCATGCTGCAATACATAGATCTGCTGCAATACATAGACCTGCTGCATACTTCAATACATAGATCTGCTGCATGCTGCAATACATAGATCTGCTGCAATACACAGACCTGCTGCATACATCAATACATAGATCTGCTGCATGCTGCAATACATAGATCTGCTGCATACTTCAATACATAGACCTGCTGCATGCTGCGATACATAGACCTGCTGCATGCTTCAATACATAGACCTGCTGCATGCCGCAATACAGCAATGCATAGATCTGCTGCATGCTGCAATACAGCAATACATAGATCTGCTGCATGCTGCAATACATAGATCTGCTGCAATACAGCAATACATAGACCTGCTGTATACTTCAATACACAGATCTGCTGCACGCTGCAATACATAGATCTGCTGCATGCTTCAATACATAGACCTGCTGTATGCTGCAATACACAGATCTGCTGCATGCTGCAATACATAGACCTGCTGCATGCTTCAATCTGCTTAAACATTAGCAAAGAAACAAACGAACAAATGAAAAAAAAATTGAAGAAAATTCCAGAAACCTTAAAAACGCACACAAAAAACCTAGAATATACAGGCGAAATGAAATGGTTATGGACATGTGCCATCATGTGTGTGCACACAGAACTCGCAAGTGTGTGTGTTGCGTGTGTACATGTGTGTGTGTGTGTGTGTGTGTGTGTGTATGTGTGTGTGTGTGTGTACATGCATGTGTGTGTCTGTGTGCGTGCACATGAAAGTGTGTGTGTGTGTGTGCATGCATGTGTGTGTATGTGTATGTGCACATGTGGAGTGATGGCCTAGAGGTAACGCGTCCGACTAGGAAGCGAGAAAATCAGAGCGCGCTGGTTCGAATCACGGCTCAGCCGCCGACATTTTCTCCCCCTCCACTAGACCTTGAGTGGTGGTCTGGGCGCTAGTCATTCGGATGAGACGATAAACCGAGGTCCCATGTGCAGCATGCACTTCGCACACGTAAAAGAACCCATGGCAACAAAAGGGTTGTTCCTGGCAAAATTCTGGAGAAAAATCCACTTTGATAGGAAAAAACAAATAAAACTGCACGCAGGAAAAAATACAAAAAAATGGGTGTAGTATAGCGACGCGCTCTCCCTGGGGAGAGCAGCCCGAATTTCACACAGAGAAATCTGTTGTGATAAAAAGCAATACAAATACAAAGTATATGTGCATGCTTATGCCCATGTGTAACAAAAAGCCCTTACCCAGGGCTCTGCCCAAACACCGATGTCGACCCAAACGCCGGTTTGCCAAAACCACCAAAACCCGACGCCTGACCAAATCCAAATGTCGACCCTGTCGATGCCGTGGTAGCAGCCACAGTGGCAGACGAAGACGATGGCGGCGGCTGTCCAAACCCAAACGAGGAACCCGTTGTTGCAGCCGCTGCCGGCTGACCAAAACCAAACGTCGACCCTGTCGTTGTCGCCGCGGAAGACGTCGATCCAAAACCAAACGTCGACACTGTCGTCACTGGGGCGGCGGTGGCAGACGCTCCACCAAAGACAGAACCGGTCGCTGTGGTGGCAGCTGCAGCTGTTCCAAAAATTGATCCCTGGCCGCCGGCGGATCCGAAGAGGGATGATCCTGTAGCAGCAACGGCGGAAGTGGGCGTGGCTAACAGGCCGCCAGCCCCTGCTGAGGACGAGGTCGCTGCAGCGCCAAAGGGAGACGATGCAGTGGTGGTGGTGGTGGCGCTGGCACCCAGGCCGCCGAAGAGTGGGGTGGTGGAGGAGGTGGCCGGAGGGGCAGCAAACAGACCCCCACCCCCTGATGAACCACTCACGCTGGTGGCGGCAGCGGTGTTGGTGGAGGGTGCCCCAAACACAATACCTGTAGAGCACAGACAGTAATAATCACTCACTGTCATTAAGAAAAACAAAAACAAAAAAGCAATGACGACACTATCCCTGCAAAAGACAAATGGTAACGACTCATCGTCATTAGAGAAGAAAAGAAACTATGGTGATGATAATCATCATTAGAAAAATTAAAAAACACTATCCCTGTCAAGTACAAATCGATAGGATCATCGTTAACCCTCAAAGTGCTGGATATAATAAAACATACTTACAGAAATCATGCTTAAAACAAAGGGATAGTTTGCCTCCGCTACCTGTGCTCTGATTTGGGGCATTTGTATGCTTATCAGTAAGAATATATAGGTAAACCTATACATTTTTGGAAAGTAGAGTGAATGAAGAATCAGATAAAAGTAAGAAAAAGGCTGTACCTTGTAAGTAGGATATAAACAACAAATTTTGCAAACTTGTTTTCCAAAAACGTCAACCACAATGTTTATAGGTATTTTCACATCTTTTACAGAGTCAAAATCTCAAAATTGGCATTAAACTGTGCAGAAAATGTTCTGGCTGCAGAATCATGAAATGAATATAACTGAAACAATGAAATTATAAGCACTGTATTATTTGTTTGAGACACACCCACCGACGCCACGCACGCGCACATCTACAATACTTTATGCAATCACAGGCAAAAACATAAATAAATGTTTTCTTTTAGCTCACGTTGCTTTCAAAAGCAGCAAGAATGCTTTAAATCAAAATAATTTCCAGTTTTCTAGCTTGATTTGGTCAAGAAATCGCAATAGACCCATGCCTAACCCACTTTACCACCTCTCCCCACCCCCATCACCCACCCCCCAGTTTTTGTGGCTGGAGACACAAAACTGAATGAACAACAAGCAAACCAGCATGCCCAAGTGTCAAAATAACAAAGCCGTTTTCACCAGAATCCCTGTCAGCAAATGAATCATCACTAGTGACAAGGTCACTCATTTCCTGAGCTTTGTCAACTTCAGTGTCACTCATTGTTTACAAAAAATACGAAGATCTGGACTTATAAACTTGGTCAAAGTTTGTGCAAACACAAGCAGGGAGGCAGTAACACCAGAACGAGGCAGTTTTACGAAGGCTGCCGAGCATAGCCGTACGATGTCGGACCTTATGTAAACAGAGCCACGATCGTGGCCCATCGCACTTTACCGGGAAAGCCACGATCGTGGCTCATCGCGCTCTCCGGGTTAATGGCATGGAGACTGACAGAGAGACAGGGAGAGAGACAGACAGACAGACAGACAGAATGCCGAAACATATTTTCCATCTTACACATAACGTATGTCAGTGAATGTTACATCATGTTTAACACTGTTTCTGTGTTTGCTTGCTTGTTTTTTTGTGTGTGTTTTTTTTGTTTGTTTGTTTGTTTTTTGTTGTTTTTTAATTCTTTTTTTATTCTGGTCTGATGCCTGACTTGCAATTATGTTTGGTTTGTTTGTATTTCTGGGCAATTTTGGGACTTGTTTTTATTGTTGGCTACTCTGTGTACTTACAGAGTTTAGAAGATGCTCACTTTCATATATATATATATATATTTTTTGTTTTGTTTCATTTCATATTTATTTTTATGTCCTTGTGTAGATATATGCACTGCAACTTGCAATTACTGTTAAAGCACACGTTTTTGATGAAAATATGCAATGCTCTAGTTGCAATTGTTAAACCACACGTTTCTGATGAACATATGCAATGCTCGACTTGTGATTACTGTTAAAACCTCAAGTGTTTTTGAAAGAATATATGCAATGCTCGACTTGCCATTGTTGTTAAACCACACTTCTTTGATCAACAAACGCAATGCTTGACGTGCAAATAGTGTCAAAACACACATTTTTTAAGAACATACGCAATGCTCAACTAGCAACAGTTGTTAAACCACAATTCTTTTTTTTATAATCAAAACAAACCAAAAAAAATCAAACATTTTTCAAACAGCACCAAACCACTACCTGTGGAGGAAGTGGAACCAAACAAATTCATGCCGCCGCTTCCTCCAGCCGGCGTCAATCCACCACCACTGGCGCTCCCAAACAAAGGAGGAGCGCCACCGCTCCCAAACGCTCCGCTCGATGCCACCACCGCTTCCGCTGTCGTTGCTGTCGTTGTCGCCACGTCGGCCGAAATCAGACCGGCAGCGGAGGAAGCAGAGGCAGTCACATCAGGGGCGGTGGTTGCAGGAGCGACTGCTGGTGTCGTTGTTGTCGCTGTCATTGTGGTCGGGGTCGGCAGTAGAGGAACTGTGGTGGTGGTGGTAGCGTTGGGCGACGTGAAGAGGGATGGGGTCGGTGGAGTGTTGGCGTTAGTGGTGGCTGGCTTTCCGAACAACGATCCTGAAACAGAAGGTTAGAGGTTGAAGGTCCCATAGCCTATAACTACAGCCATTCGAGGCAGTGAATTCATGTCCACTTTGTCTAGGGCATAGGAGGCAGTGAATTCACATCTGCTTTGTCTAGGGCTTGGTGTAGGAAGGCAGTGAATTCACATCCACTTTGTCTAGGGCTTGGTGTAGGAAGGCAGTGAATTCACATCTGCTTTGTCTAGGGCTTGGTGTAGGAAGGCAGTGAATTCACATCCGTTTTGTCTAGGGCCATTGGAGGCAGTGAATTCACATCCACTTTGTCTAGGGCCATTGGAGGCAGTGATTTCACATCCACTGTGTCTAGACCGTTGGAGGCAGTGAATTCACATCCACTTTGTCTAGGGCCATTGGAGGCAGTGAATTCACATCCGCTTTGTCTAGGGCTTGGTGTAGGAAGGCAGTGAATTCACATCTGCTTTGTCTAGGGCTTGGTGCAGGATGGCAGTGAATTCACATCCACTTTGTCTAGGGGTTGGTGTAGGAAGGCAGTGAATTCACATCCACTTTGTCTAGGGCTTGGTGTAGGAAGGCAGTGAATTCACATCCACTTTGTCTAGGGGTTGGTGTAGGAAGGCAGTGAATTCACATCCACTTTGTCTAGGGCTAGGTGTAGGAAGGCAGTGAATTCACATCCACTTTGTCTAGGGCTTGGTGTAGGAAGGCAGTGAATTCACATCCACTTTGTCTAGGGCCGTTGGAGGCAAAGAATTCACATCCACTTTGTCTAGGCCGTTGGAGGCAAAGAATTCACATCCACTTTGTCTAGGGCTCAGGGTCCTATCCTCTCTTTTCCACCATTATCAACCTTCACCGGCCAAAGTCAGGTACCCTTTCACACCTGGGTGGAGTGAGGAAAAATCGGAGCGAAGTGTCTTTCCCCAAGGACGCACAACAACGCCTCGAACCCTGATCTCTGGTGTATACTGGGTCGGAAGTCCAGCACGGCTCAGCCGCCGATATTTTCTCCCCCTCCACTAGACCTTGAGTGGTGTTCTGAACGCTAGAGGGTTTATGTAGGCCCACTTTTGTGGCCGACGTTTCGTGTGGAGTGATGGCCTAGAGGTAACGCGTCCGCCTAGGAAGCGAGAAAATCTGAGCGCACTGGTTCGAATCACGGCTCGGCCGCCGATATTTTCTCCCCCTCCACTAGACCTTGAGTGGTAGTCTCGACGCTAGTCATTCGGATGAGACGATAAACCGAGGTCCCGCGTGCAGCATGCACTTAGCGCACATAAAAGAACCCACGGCAACAAAAGTGTTGTTCCTGGCAAAATTCTGTAGAAAAATCCACTTCAATAGGAAAAAACAAATAAAACTGCACGCAGGAAAAAATACAACAAAAAATGGGTGGCGCTGTAGTATAGTGACGCACTCTCCCTGTGGAGAGCAGCCCGAATTTCACAAAGAGAAATCTGTTGTGATAAAAAGAATTACAAATACAAATACCTTGCCCATTCTGTCTTGAAATGAGTTTATGGGGGAGAAAAAATGGTGTCCAATGAAAACTACAAACCCTCTCGGGCAGAGAAACCAAAAGTGGCTGCAGCTAGTGATCTCCCTTGGTTATATCCATAAACTCTCTTCTGTGTTGTACCAAAGCTGCGTAACTGTTTTTAGCCAGCTTCCCGGGAAAAGAAAAAAAATAACTTACTGTGACAGCTTCAAGCTTGATTCAGTATTCTAATGTGTGTATGCACAGCCAGTAATTTCTTCTTCTTTATTCCTTTTTTTTTTTTTTTTTTGTCGTTGAGGTAGTCACATTTTTTAACATGTTTCCAACACTGATGCAGCTGCAGACACCTGCTCAACACAGCCATCAATACAAATGCATCTGTGATGCAAATAAAACATACAAAAGGTGTGTCACATAACGAATCTAATATTAATACAAGGCTCGTTATGTAATGATTCCAAGTTAAAGATACAAGAATACTGACACGCTTACAACCCAAAATAGAGGGTAGAATATACGTCAATACAAGAAAGGCTTCTCACAAAACAATTCAGAGTTACAAACAGGAATATATGATGCACATACAACCAAAAACAGAAGCGTAGAATACACTACGAGCAGCACAACCAAAACACAGAACAAAACACCCCGATCATTTACCTGTGGTAGAGGCTGCCCCAAACACAGAGCCAGCCCCAGACGAAGCCGACGCCGACGCCCCAAACAATGAGCCACCAGCAGCCACCGACCCAAAGCCAGACGCCGGCTTTGTGAACGGAGAACCCTGCGAAGAGGTGACCGCATTCTCCGACGTCGTGGTGCTGGAAGCTTCCGTCTTCAGCAGAGAGCTGAAACTGGGAACACCCCCGCCCCCTCCGAAGACAGAAGAGGCCCCACCAAACACGGAACCCCCAGTGGTAGTGGTGGTGGTGCTAGTGGAGGAGGAGGCGGCGGAGGTGGCTTGGGCAGCGGAGGATGTGGTGGTGGTCGGGGAGAAACTAAACCCTGGTGTGGGTGTGCCGCTTGTGGAACTGGCAGCGGTTCCGGTGGCTGCTGCCGCAAAGAACCCCACAGGAGGAGAACCTGCACGACGTCAAAGAGAGTTCAATAGCACTGCAGGTATGGGTGCTAGGAACTGGCATACTGCTGCAAATTAGAGTGTTTACTGTTAGGAACTGGCATACTGCTGCAAATATGAGTGTTTACTGTTAGGAACTGACATACTGCTGCTGATATGAGTGTTTACTGTTAGGAACTGGCATACTGCTGCAAATATGAGTGTTTACTGTTAGGAACTGACATACTGCTGCTGATATGAGTGTTTACTGTTAGGAACTGACATACTGCTGCTGATATGGGTGTTTACTGTTAGAAATTGGCATACAGCTGCTGATATGGGTGTTTACTGTTAGAAACTGACATACAGTTGCTGATATGGGTGTTTACTGTTAGAAACTGACATACTGCTGCTGATATGGGTGTTTACTGTTAGAAATTGGCATACAGTTGCTAATATAGGTGCTAGGAATTGGGATACTGCTGTGAATATGTTTGCTAGGAATTGGCATACCCTGCTGATATGGGTGCTAGGAACTGGCATATCGTTGCTGATACGGGTGCTAGGAACTGGCATATCGTTGCTGATACGGGTGCTAGGAACTGGCATATCGTTGCTGATATGGGTGCTAGGAACTGGCATACCGTTGCTGATACAGGTGCTAGGAACTGGCATATCGTTGCTGATACGGGTGCTAGGAACTGGCATATCGTTGCTGATACGGGTGCTAGGAACTGGCATATCGTTGCTGATATGGATGCTAGGAACTGGCATACCGTTGCTGATACAGGTGCTAGGAACTGGCATATCGTTGCTGATACGGGTGCTAGGAACTGGCATATCGTTGCTGATACGGGTGCTAGGAACTGGCATATCGTTGCTGATATAGGTGCTAAGAACTGGCATATCGTTGCTGATATGTGTGCTAGGAACTGGCATATCATTGCTGATATGGGTGCTAGGAACTGGCATATCATTGCTGATATAGGTGCTAGGAACTGGCATATCGTTGCTGATATGGGAGCAAGGTTCTGGCATATCGTTGCTGATATGGGTGCAAGGTTCTGGCATATCATTGCTGATATAGATGCCAGGAACTGGCACATCATTGCTGATATAGGTGCAAGGTTCTGGCATACCGTTGCTGATATAGGTGCCAGGAACTGGCATATCGTTGCTGATACAGGTGCTAGGAACTGGCATATCGTTGCTGATACAGGTGCTAGGAACTGGCATAGCGTTGCTGATATAGGTGCTAGGAACTGGAATATCGTTGCTGATACGGGTGCTAGGAACTGGCATATCGTTGCTGATATGGATGCTAGGAACTGGCATATCGTTGCTGATAAGGGTGATAGGAACTGGCATATCGTTGCTGATATAGGTGCTAAGAACTGGCATATCGTTGCTGATATGTGTGCTAGGAACTGGCATATCGTTGCTGATACAGGTGCTAGGAACTGGAATATCGTTGCTGATACAGGTGCTAGGAACTGGCATAGCGTTGCTGATATAGGTGCTAGGAACTGGAATATCGTTGCTGATATGGGTGCTAGGAACTGGAATATTGTTGCTGATATGGGTGCTAAGAACTGGCATATCATCGCTGATACGGGTGCAAGGTTCTGGCATATCGTTGCTGATACAGGTGCTAGGAACAGGCATATCGTTGCTGATATAGGTGCAAGGTTCTGGCGTATCGTTGCTGATATAGGTGCTAGGAACTGGCATATCGTTGCTGATATAGGTGCAAGGTTCTGGCGTATCGTTGCTGATATAGGTGCAAGGTTCTGGCATATCGTTGCTGATATAGTTGCTAGGAACTGGCATATCGTTGCTGATATGGGTGCAAGGTTCTGGCATATCGTGTTGCTAATATAGATGCCAGGAACTGTTACATCATTGCTGATATAGGTGCAAGGTTCTGGCATATCGTTACTGATATAGGTGCCAGAAACTGGCATATCATTGCTGATATTGTCTCTCCAAGGCCATCTGTCATCAGGGGGCAGTAAATGGGGAAAAAGGGATGAGGCAGACAGCCAAAGTAGCATTGCTCGGACGGAAGAGCCTAGTATGGCCGCAACCTGCTACTAACTGTGCGTAGTATGGAACTGACTCAATGGCGCAGTTCGGTCAACGTAGGTATTCAGTCACGTATAACTGTCAAAAAGTTACAACCAAGCAATGTAACTGGCACCAGGACTGTTAATTAACTCACTCAGTACGCCCAGTCCTCTCTTCTCCTCTACACAGACCCCTCGGATGTCCAGTGGGTGTCTGAATGACCCAACCTTTAGCTTCCGTCGTAAGAATTGTGGTATTCTTTGTCAACATTCACGTCTTCAGTATAAGAGCCTTCCGCTTGCAATATTTTGATGATGGTAACTGGGGTGAAACGTTGTTAACGTCGTCTCTTTCGCCGTTCATATGGAGAGAGTTAAACTATGGGAGAGGATCCAGTGATCAAAGCATGGACAATACAGTGTGGAACAGTGGTGGAAGAGACATCTACAGTTCACACAGACATTCCTTCAGACAACATTTCAAACAGGCTGCAGAAGTGCAACATCCATAAAAAAAAAATTAAAAAAAACAAGAGAGGCAAGGCCTTCAAGACTCACTTGTGATACACTGAAAAAAAAATCCAAACTTTTTATGTATTGTGTATATTTTCAAAATGTAATGTTTAAGATGAGAAAGATCAGTTTAAAGCGAATTAAGTCCCCTAGCATTAATTACTGAGTAATTTCCCTTTTTTACTATCTGCACCAAAACGTTTGCAAAATAAATAAAAATTCCATGCTTAGCAAAAGAAGTTCCTGTTGGAACAAAACATGATAATAATGACTCCTCTTGTTGTTGTGTCAGAATAAGAGGTCAAAGTGCCAAGTTTAGAGAATACAAAAAATATAACAGTAAATGCAGTTTGCATATAATTAGGCTTCTTTTTTATTTTTTTGTGCCCATCCCAGAGGTGCAATATTGTTTTAAACAAGATGACTGGAAAGAACTGAATTTTTCCTATTTTTATGCCAAATTTGGTGTCAACTGACAAAGTATGTGCAGAGAAAATGTCAATGTTAAAGTTTACCACGGAGACACAGACACACGGACACACACACACAGACAACCGAACACAGGGTTAAAACATAGACTCACTTTGTTTACACAATTGAGTCAAAAAAAAAAAATTATACTCACTTGGGGCCGACACAGCCGAGGACCCCATCTGCCCACCGAACAGCGACGGTGACCCAAATTTGGGCGGGGCACCAAACAACCCAGACCCAGACGCGGAGGTCGCCGCGGTGGTAGAGGGCGCTGTGCTGAATCCGAACAAGCCCCCTACAGGCTTGCTGCTGGCGGCCGTGGTGGTGGTGGTGGTAGCTGTCGTCTGCTGTGATGGGGGCGCTGCTGCTGTGTCTGACGACGCAGGTTTGGTGCCAAACACGCTTCCTGAACAGTTCAAAGGGGGTGGCGACAGGTGAGAAGAAATACACACACCAACAACAAATCATGGATGAGAAGAGACAGTCTCACGCATTACAGAAATGTAACACCACACACATACACATCACACACACAAGCTCACCACACACACACACACACAAACACACATCACAAACACAAACCATACACACACATACCTTGTATAAATTACACACAAACTCACACACACACAAACACACCACACACATACACACACAAACACAAAGTGACAATGCACACACACCACACAAACACACACCAAACGCCCTCACACATACAAACGCCCTCACACACACAAACACACACAAACACAAAGTGACACTGCACACACACCACACAAACACACACACCAAACACCCTCTCTCTCTCACACACACACACACAAATAGACACTGCACGCACACCACACACACACACACAAAGTGACACTGCACGCACACCACACACACACACACCAAACACACACACACACACACAAAGTGACACTGCACGCACACCACACACACACACACACACACAAAGTGACAATGACTGCACACCACACACACACACACCAAACACACACACACACACACACACACACACACACCTGCACTGGTCGTTGCAGCCAGACTACCACCAAATGCAAAGCCGGGGGAACGCCGTCCGCTTCATCCTTTTTCCCCTCATCTGTTCACAATCAATGTCCATCCGTACAGTTTATACACTTCTGTACAAGTGATATGCTTGACCTGTGTGCATGCATATGTTGTGTACACTTATCTGTTTACAATGTCCATTCATACAGCAGATACACTTCTGTACAGTATATATATTCCTGTACATGTGGTACACTTGACATGGTGTGTATATGCATGTGTGCACTTATCTGTTTATAACCAATGTCCATCCATACAGTATATACACCTCTGTACATGTGGTACACTTGACCCGTGTGTATATGTATGAATGTGTACACTTATCTCTTTACAACCAATGTCCATTCATACAGTATATACATGTGGTACACTTGACTTGGTATGTATACGGATGTATGTGTACACTTGTCTGTTTATAACCAATGTCCATTCATACAGTAGATACACTTCTATACATGTGGTACGCTTGACTCGGTGTGCATACATATATGTATGTGTGCACTCATCTCTTTACAACCAATGTCCATTCATACAGTATATACACTTCTGTACAAGTCATACGCTTGACCTGTGTGCATGCATATGTATGTGTACACTTATCTGTTTACAATGTCCATTCATACAGCAGATACACTTCTGTACATGTAGTACACTTGACATGGTGTGTATACGTATGTATGTGTACACTTACCTGTTTACAACCAATGCCCATTCACACAGTATATACACTTCTGTACATGTGGTACACTTAACATGGTGTGTATACGTATGTATGTGTACACTTATCTGTTTACAAACAATGTCCATTCATACAGTATATACACTTCTGTACATGTGGTACACTTGACATGGTGTGTATATGTAAGTGTACACTTATCTGTTTACAACCAATGTCCATTCATACAGTATATACACGTCTGTACACGTGGTACGCTTGACTCGGTGTGCATACATATATGTATGTGTGCACTTATCTCTTTACAACCAACGTCCATTCATACAGTATGTAAATGTGGTACACTTGACTTGGTGTGTATTCATATAAACGTGTACACTTACATGCATGAATGTGTGAATGCATGCATGTATGGGGGTGGGGGGAGGGGAACAGGTATTTTATGTACAATTATGTCTGAACATATGCTGTATGCATGAATGTATGCATTGTGCTTGTGTGTGTGTGTGGGTGTAGTTTGTCTCGTACATTTTGGATGTGTGTACTACAGGCAACAATGATGTAATGTGTTATATATATATATATATATATATATATATATATATATATATATATATATATATATATATATATATGTATGTATGTATGTATGTATATATATTGTATATGTTTTGTAAAGCACCTAGAGCTGTTTTCTGGACAGAGTACTACATAAGTATCCATTGTTACTATCATAAAAAAACAGTATCAATATTACCTATTATTTATCTATCATCATCATCAATCATCATCATCATTATCATCATGAACAAAGGACGAACACTGATTTCTAATGAGTCTGCTGTCAATATCAGAAGCTGGGAATTTCAGACCATGAAATCAAATACATTATTCTATCACACGTACTCTTTTCGTTACAACGGATTTCTCTTGTGTGAAATTCAGGCCGCCCTCCCCGGGGAGAGCGCGTCGCTACACCGAGAGCACCGCCCTTTTTCTGCCTGCAATTACTTTTGTTTGTTTTCCCATCGAAAACGTCCGTCATTCCATGTCTACTGTCATTCTTAAGATAAGGCAAAGTGCTATTAGGAATAGTCCACCATCCTTTTTCCAGTCCTGCAAAGATGATGATCAGTCAATGAATCCTGACTTATGCACACAGAGAGAGAGAGTGTAAGTGTGCATTTGTGCGCATGTGTGTGTGCACATATGTGGTGCAGCGTTGTGCTGTGATCTGTGCATGTGTCTGTGTGTGTGTCTGTGTGTGTGTGTGTGTGTGTGTGTGTCTATGTGTAGACCTCTGCACTGCTGAAAGCAGAATCTTGTGCGCTTTCAAGTGTGCTCTATCATGAAGATTATTGTGCTGCGTGACATTCACATTTTTTTTCCTTTTCACATGCCTGTGCAAATCAGAAATGCTCATGCAGGAGGAAGAGTGCATCAATGATGAAAACAGCTAAAGCTGAAGAAGTTCGTTACAAGAAATACTTTTAAAAAAAACAAGATATATATCCAAATATCCTTCCCCTCACCCCCCCCCTGGATAAACAACAACATGTGTCACACTCGACAGGTTAGGAAAGCACTAAATGCCAAGCATGTAAGTGCTTGTTCTACACTCTGCAAACACTTAACAAAAAATCTATGAAAGAAAAAACTTAAGTCTCCATCAATCATACATACAAAAAAAACAAAAACAAAAACAAAAAAAAAGGTGTGAGCATGAAAGAACGGAACTGGGAGCAAAAGGACGCACAGAGATCTGTGATGGAAGAATGCTGAAACTTATTATGCAAGAATAAAGCTGAAAGTCATCGTTACGCATGGACATTTCTAAAAGCGTATAACTACAGACGACTCTGTGATGGAAGAATGCTGAAACTTACCATTATGCAAGAATAAAGCTGAAAGTCATCGTTACGCATGGACATTTCTAAAAGCGTATAACTACAGAGGACTGTGCACCTGGTCCCTGATTACTACATGCGCTTGATACGCTGCTGGGTAGCTACACGTGGAACGAACGATGAACAGCTTACAATGGTGCCAGCTAAATTCTTAATTCTGTGAAGCTGAATGGAAGAGGGAGGGCGGTGGGGATCAAACGTAACGTGCCTCCAACGCTTTTCTTTGTGTGTGTGTGTGTCTGTCTGTCTGTGTGTGTGTGTGCGTGTGTGTGTGTGTGTGTGTGTCTGTGTGTGTCTGTGTGTGTGTGTGTGTGTGTGTGTGTGTGTGTGTGTGTGTGTGTGTGTGTGTGTGTGTGTGTGTGTGTGTGTGTGTGTGTGTGTGTGTGTGTGTGTGTATGTGTGTGTGTGTGTGTGTGTGTGGGTCTGTCTGTCTGTGTGTGTGTGTGTGTGTGTGTGTGTGTGTGTAAATGTGTGTGTGTGTGTAAATGTGTGTGTGTGTGTGTGTGTGTGTGTGTGTGTCTATGTGTGTGTGTGTGTGTGTGTGTGTCTGTGTCTGTGTGTGTGTGTGTGTGTGTATGCGTGTGTGTTTGAAAACACGCCAGCAGAAACGTGGGGGGCTGATGGAAGGACTGAAGAATGAGAGAGGGGGGAGGGGGAGGGGGGTTGCAGGGAAATGTACGGAGCGATGGGGGGGTTTGCGGGAGAGACAAAAGTTAAGATGCTTACCAACACCATTCAAAAGTTATTTTATGGTCTTATCCCATCCCCTGCCCCAAAATTATTTTACAATAAATTCCCAAAAAAGAGTTTTTGGTGCTTCAGGCATTGAAGAAAAAAAAAAAACATTATCAAACAAAACACACACAAAAATGTTTTGTAAGTTTTAACAAACATCAGTGCCCAAAATGGTATGAAAAAGATACGAACAAACAACAACAAAAAACACACTAAACAAAACAAAACCTGCAAAAGAAAAAGAACCCTGTTTATATGGCAGTTGAGTCAAGTGCACATAATTCCATGCATGGTAAAAAAAAATATATAAAAAAAAATTGGGAAATGGAAACAGACAAACCTAACGGAGCAAAAGGCGCAGCAAGAACACCTGCCCTGCCATCACCATCTTTAACATTCCCCTGAGCCTCAGAGAAAAGTTTCTTCCTCGACGAAGATTGACTATGACGCGAACCTGTCAGTCGGATGCGCTCCCTGGGATCGGAGCCAGTAGCAGAAGGCAGTGACGGCTTCGGGAGTTGTTGCCCTTTGTTCTTTCCCGGCTCTGACCTGCTGATAGACACGCGTGAACCCTCCACGCCTTCACCTCCACGACCTTTCACCACTGACATCAGACTGGCTGAAGCGCCGCCTTGCCTGACCGCACCAGAACCAACACTGCCAGAAAGGGGTCTAAGCCGTCTTTTCACCCCCGCGCTGAAATTCCTGGACACCTTTTCAGGGACGACACTCCGAAACGCAGACGGTTGCTGCGGCGCCGACGGCTCCAACGACGGGCGTTGTGGATTCCCTTCCATCAACGGTGCCAGAAGTTTTGACACTGAAAGACTGATAGCGGCTGACTGGTGTGTGTCGTCTCCAGCGCCGTGATGCGAGGGGCTCGTCATCGCTTCAGCCTTCCTCTGTCCTTCCTCAGCTTGCGCCGACACGTGGAGATCAGGCGTGGCAGTGGCTGTGCTGTCTCGTGTCAATGCCAGCTCCGTGGTTTTGGCGATGGCGGTGGCTGATGCGGATCGACGGGGGCTGTTTATGCGTACGTCCAGTGCAGGGGTTTGATGAGAAACGGGGGGGCCTGCAGATGTCACCACGGAGGGCTGGAGGATGGTCGTCAAGATCTTCTGTCGGATGTCATCCTCCGAGACCCCTGCTCGGATGTCCTCCACCACCAGCTGCAACAGGTCTGCAGGCACACCTTCCAGCAGCCTGACATCACCGATGCTAGGTGTGCAGGTGGCAGGTGTGCTGAGGGGTTGACATGCTGCTGCTTGGGTTGACGTGTTACTGTCACCACAGCTGGCCTGTGACGACGGTGGTGGTGGTGGTGGTGCCAATGGGGCCACCGTGCTTTGTGGCTCCACCTGAGAACCCACTGCACCTGGCAGCACCTGATCTGGCTGAGGGATGCCTGTCATAACTTGGCCTGATCTCTGTGCAGCGTTCGGACCTGTTTGTTGGAGGCTTGGTACACCTTGACCTGAGTGTGAAACACCTGACAGACCTTGACCTGAGGGTGGAAATATACCCTGACTTACTTGTGGAACACCTGACAGACCCTGACCTAATGGTCGTAACACACCTTGACCTGACTGTAAAACATCTGACAGACCTTGACCTAACTGTGGGACGCCTGACAGATCTTGACCTAATTGTGGAACACCTGTCACATCTTGTCCTGAAGGTCTGATACCTGACACACCTTGTCCTAACTGTGGAACACCCGACACACCTTGACCTAGTTGTGTAACACCTGACACACCCTGACCTAATTGTGGAACACCTGACACAGCTTGATCTAACTGTGGAACACCTGACACAGCATGACCTGACTGTAGGAACCTTGGGCTACTTTGACCCGACTGTGCCACACCTGGTCTACTCTGGCGTAGCTGTGCCACACCTGACACACCTTGACCCAACTGTGCCACACCTGGACTACTCTGACGCAGCTGTGCCACACCTGACACACCTTGACCCAACTGTGCCACACCTGGACTACTCTGACGTAGCTGTGCCACACCTGGTCTACTCTGACGTAGCTGTGCCACACCTGACACACCTTGACCCGACTGTGCCACACCTGGACTACTCTGACGTAGCTGTGCCACACCTGACACACCTTGACCCGACTGTGCCACACCTGGTCTACTCTGACGTAGCTGTGCCACACCTGACACACCTTGACCCGACTGTGCCACACCTGGACTACTCTGACGCAGCTGTGCCACACCTGACACACCTTGACCCGACTGTGCCACACCTGGACTACTCTGACGTAGCTGTGCCACACCTGACACACCCTGACCCGACTGTGCCACACCTGGTCTACTCTGACGTAGCTGTGCCACACCTGACACACCTTGACCCGACTGTGCCACACCTGGGCTACTCTGACATAGCTGTGCCACACCTGACACACCTTGACCCGACTGTGCCACACCTGGGCTACTCTGGCATAGCTGTGCCACACCTGACACACCTTGACCCGACTGTGCCACACCTGGACTACTCTGACGTAGCTGTGCCACACCTGACACACCTTGACCCGACTGTGCCACACCTGGACTACTCTGACGTAGCTGTGCCACACCTGACACACCTTGACCCGACTGTGCCACACCTGGGCTACTCTGACGTAGCTGTGCCACACCCAACCGGTCAATGTCTCGCGCACTTTGACCCGACTGTCTCCCACCCGCAAGCAAAGCTCCCGGACTAAGCGTCCTCACATTACCGGCGGCATCCTGCTGATGTTCTGGGGACGTTCCCGTCAAGGCACGTTGTTCCAACGGCCATTTCTTGGGCGGTAGTGAGCTGGGCTTCCTTTCAGAGGGCTGAACTTTGACCTTTGTTGCTTGCTTGTCTTGAGAACCTGGTTGATTTTTCTGTCGAACCTTCCACGCTATTATTCTCTGTGTGCCCTGGGTGACTTTTGGTTGCAGGGTCGGCTTGACCCCAGACCTTGTGACAGTACAGACTACAGGGGCGGAGGTTAAATGGTGGCTTTGTTGGGTTTTTTTGTTGTTTTTTAATTTTTTTTTTTTAACCTAAATGTTTTCTTTCACATTCATTTAATCTTCTTAATTTTTTTTAAATACATGTATCTATTGGGTTGGGGGTTTTGTTTGGGTTTATTTCCCCCCAATTTTCTTATCTGCTTTTCTATTTTACTTTTGGGGGAACTTTTTTTTAAATTCGAGTTTAAAATTCCAAGGGAAAAAAACGAAGAAAAACAACACATACCCGACACACAACAGTAACAATGAAGAAGCCAGCACATTCATGATTCAAACCTTGTTGTTTGTTTTACCTCCACCTACTTTAAAGAGGCGCTTACCCTATCCCGTTCCTAAACAAATTTATCTATCAATGTTCCACCACCCAATATGTCCCAGCCAACGTATTCCTGTCAATTCTTTCCATGACAATTCAACTTTCCTCTACCACTACTCATCACCTAAACAGAGGCAAATCCACAGACTAGACCAACAGTTTTCAATCATCACGCAAATCATTGTATCTCTCTATTTTCATCACTCTTCTACCACCCACAAATCTGTGAGCCAGGCCAACATTTTTTCAGCCATCCTCAATCCACACTCTTCACACATTTTCCCCACCACTCTTCAACCAAGGCAAATCCACAAACCAAGCCAGTATTTTTCAGTCACCACATACCATGGTGGAGTGTTGGCCTAATGGTAATGCGTCTGCCTAGGAAGCGAGAGAATCAGAGTTCAGTGGTTCGAATCCCACAGTCGCCAGTATTTTCTCCCCCTCCACTAGACCTTGAGTGGTGCTCTGGACGCTGGCTGTTTGGATGAGATGATAAACCGGGGTGCACTTAGCACAGGTAAAAGAGCCCACGGCAAAGAAAGGGCAAAATAAAAAGGAAAAACCACTTTGATAGGAAAATATATAAAACTGCAGGCAGAAAAAAATGCATGGGGGAGCAGCCCGAATTTCTTACAGAGAAAACTGTTGTGACAAAAAGAGTAAAAGAAACAACAAAAAATATACCACACGTTACACGCGTATCTGTTTTATCACTCTTCTACCACTGCAAATCCATGAACCAGGCCAACATTTTTCAATCACCACCACACCACATGCAGAATTTTCCTATCGCCACCTCTAAAGAGGCAAATCTACAAACCAGGTCAACATTTTTTAACCACCACCACACCACACACACCTTTTTCTATCACCACTTGTACAGAGGCAAATATATAAACCAGGCCAACATTTTTTACTCATCAACACACCACACACACATTTTTCTAATGCCACCTGTATAGAGGCAAATCCACAAAACCAGGCCAACATTTTTCTATCAACGCCACACACATTTTTTTCTATTGCCACCAGTAAAGAGGCAAATCCATGAACCAGGCCAACATTTTTCAATCACAACCACACACACACATTTTTATCACCGCCACCTGTACAGAGGCAAATCCACAAACCAAGCCAACATTTTTCAATCACCACCACACCACACACACATTTCTATTATCGCCACCCGTACAGAGGCAAATCCACAAACCAAGCCAACATTTTTCAGCAACCACAACCACACCACATACCTTGCCCACTAAGAGCGGCCAGTGAAAAATCAGGCTTGCCAGCCACAGAACTAGCAGACAGGGGGGCACCAAAGGAAATCCCACCACCACCGCCGCCAGCTTGCGCACCGCTGCTCATGTCCAGTGCGGTAGGTGTAGCTGAGCGATCTGCGGCCTCCGAGGACGGGATGTTGAACAGGTTCTTGCTGATCCCCGATCCTGCTGGTCTGGCCAACAGCGAAGGGAAGCCTGAAGCCGGAGTGCTGGGCCCTGAAAGGAGGCAAGGTTAGTTACTGTTATTATCGTCGTTATTGCACAGATTGCTGGCCCCTGAAAGGAGGCAAGGTTAGTTACTGTTATTATCATCGTTATTGCACAGATTGCTGGCCCCTGAAAGGAGGCAATGCAGTTACTGTTATTATCATCATTACTGCACAGAGTGCTGGCCCCTGAAAGGAGGCAAGGAGTTACTGTTATTATAATCATTATTGCACAGAGTGCTGGTTCCTTAAAGGAGGCAATGTAGTTACTGTTATTATAATCATTACTGCACAGAGTTCTGGCCCCTGAAAGGAGGCAAGGAGTTACTGTTATCATCATCGTTACTGCACAGAGTGCTGGCCCCTGAAAGGAGGCAAGGTAGTTACTGTTCCTCATGACTGCTTAAAACCCAGCCGACCAACTCAACCACACAGGGTTAGGTATATACACCGAGCTGAAAACACCATCAATTTGATACATGTGTTTTCAATGTGGTATCTTTATCTTCTCTTTTTTTTTTTTTCCGTGTTTACAAATTACTTACTTTCACGGTAGTCACTCTTCAGAGCAAGGAGGGCTGAATGTGAAAAAGCATGTGCTTGCTTTATCTATTACCCTAGTTCGATAAAGAACTTGTCTTGTCTTGAAGAAACTGTTCTCTCTTCGCCTGTCACCTTTTCTGTATCCCCCACTCCTCCCCCAAGTCCCTTCCTTTCCTTCAAAACCAAAAACATTCTACACATAGGTACAAAATATATTCACACATATTCTTCTTCTTCTTCTTCTTCTTCTGCGTTCGTGGGCTGCAACTCCCACGTTCACTCGCATGTACACGAGTGGGCTTTTACGTGCATGACCGTTTTTACCCCGCCATGTAGGCAGCCATACTCCGCTTTCGGGGGTGTGCATGCTGGGTATGTTCTTGTTTCCATAACCCACCGAACGCTGACATGGATTACAGGATCTTTAACGTGCGTATTTGATCTTCTGCATGCATTTACACACGAAGGGGGTTCAGGCACTAGCAGGTCTGCACATATGTTGACCTGGGAGATCGTAAAAATCCCCACCCTTTACCCACCAGGCGCCGTCACCGTGATTCGAACCTGGGACCCTCAGATTGAAAGTCCAACGCTTTAACCACTCGGCTATTGCGCCCGTCATTCACACATATGAATGGTGGAGGAGAACGTATCCTTGTGTGCAGCGGTAATCATCCGTTTTCATACTAATAGGTTCTTTGTAAATATTCCCGTAATATGCAGACGATACAACCAAACTGTGTAACATTTCCAAATGCTTGATACTCTTTCTTTGTTTATCTTTGATGATGATGTTTCAGATCGTGTTGTTATATTTTTCCATGCATTGTATGAACTGAATGAATTTTTAAAACAAAAATGGTAGAAAAGATGAAAAAAAACCCCAAAAAAACAGAGCGATAAAAAATAAAACAAATTTTCAAAAAAAGTCATTCCACACATGAAATGAATAAACGATGAGGCCAGGAGATCAATACTATTAACTTTTATTTTTTCTTTCAATAGTAAAGAGCGGTAACTCTCTCCATTCACGAGGCACACATTCCACATGTAACTCACCTCCACTGAACGTTTCCGATGGGTATTCGTACTGATCCCCAAAGGCTCCCTCTTCTTCCTCTTCCTCCTCATCCTCGTCCTCTTCATCCTCTTCATAGCCAGCGTATTCGTCGTACTCATCGTCACCTGTGTCGTCATCAAAGTCGGTGGGGGAGACGTTTTCGTAGCGGGGCTGCATAGAGGGCGCCACTGCAGGGGCAGGGGCAACAGCAGCACCACCAAAGGAAGGAGGGGGCTGGGCAGAGAATGCTGGGAAACTGCTCGGAGCTGGTGCCGGCTGGCCTGCCAGTGACGGGTTCTGTATAGAGAAACACGCATACATGTGTTATCATTGTTACACACTTACATATTGTTATCGATATTTGTATCTATATTTTGTATAAGTTACCTGAAATATATAACATTTTCATGTGCCCCCATGGGTTTTCCTGAAATAAATGCGTCATGTCTTATTGATATAATTTTTACATTACTACTAATACAACACACACACACTCCCCAAACACAGTATCATCATTATATAATTCATATTATTACCAATCACAGACACTCACATACACAATATCATTACAATTAATATACCCCTGAAAGTGAGGTATGGCTGCCTACATGGCGGGGTAAAAACAGTCCTGAATACACGTAAAAGCCAACTCGTGTGCATACGAGTGAACATGGGAGTTGCACCCCACGAACGAAAACGAAGAAGACGATTACAATTAATATCACTATCAATCACAGACACAAACATCATCATCACAATTAATATTATCACTACTAGTACAAAGTGGAGTGGCGGCCTAGTGGTAATGCGTCCAGCTCAGAATCTGAGGGTTGGGGATCAAATCATTTACTATCACTTTCTGCCCCTCCAGTAGACCTTGAATGATGGTCTGGATGCTAGTCATTCTGATGAGACCATTAACTGAGGTCCCGTGGGCAGCAAGCACTCAGCACATGCTAAGAACCCACAGCAACAAAGGGTTGTCTATTGCAAAATTCCTGAAAAAAAAAAAGATATCCACTTTCACAGCAAAACACCTGAAATGATAATACAAACGCATCATAAATAGTGAAAACGTTTGCTCTTTCGTCTGATGCTAACTACCTCCTGCAGAGTATGACTGCCTACATGGCAGAGGTAAAAATGGTCATGCACGTAAAAGCCCACTTGTGTATATTAGTAAATGTGAGAGTCGCAGCCCACAAACGAAGTAGTTGCTGACTAGTAACCACAAAAAAACTTTTTTCTTAATCTTTTAAGTGACAAAAAAAACTGCACTGGCATAGCCTATTCGCCTTGTGGGAGCGTGCGAGACACAAGAATCAACTCGCCTGCCCTGCCCTGCATCTGGACAAGCATAGTACAACACAGCAACTCGCATCCACACAACACTGCACATCCACACAGCACAACTGAGGGGGTTAACTCTCTCCATACGAACGGCGAAAGAGACAACGTTAACAGCGTTTCACCCCAATTACCACCATCAAAATATTGCAAGCAGAGGGCTCTTATACTGAAGAGGTGAATGTTGACAAAGAATACCACAATTCTGACGACGGAAGCTAAAGGTTGGGTCATTCAGACACCCACTGGACATCCGAGGGGTTTGTGTGGAGGAGAAGAGAGGACTGGCCGTACTGAGTGAGTTAAGCAAACACAAAGGGAACACCACCCACCTTAAACGCTGCGCCGGTGCCCAACACCCCCCCGGCAGCAGACAACGACACTTGGAGGGGAGGCGGAGCCGTCACAGCGCCGCCGCCTAGCACCGCCCCTTCTGGTGTCACCACCGACTTTGGCTTGAAGTAGGCGACGCCGGAAAAGGAGGTGGGAGCCGGTGGCGGCTTCGCAGCCTCTCTCACCGGGGCCGGGGCCGGGGCTTGGGCTGGGGCGGTGGGCGTGGAGGTGAGGAATGTCGTTCTCGTCTCCGATCCGTTGGACGCCACTGCGCTGCTGGATTCTGTCTCTGGAGGAAAGAGATACCAAAGGACAGGGTTCTTATTGGTACAGGACCTTAACCCATTCAACACTAAGGTGCTTACAGCCTCCGCAGTTTCCCCGGCCATACTGATGCAGGCAAAAACAGAAAATACACTGAAATCAAATGTTTTTTTTCCCTCCAAACTGAGATGTGAGGACACAGCTGGAAATACTGTAAGCCACTTCCCTCTGAGGTTGTAGGAATGTGCACACCATTTTAATGAAACAATTTCTGACATCAGGGCATTGCTCAGTGGCAAAGCTGAATGAGTTAACTCATTCTACTCCAGGTACAAGTTAACTCATACCATGATTACTTCCCCTGCGGATCAGGTACTGAGTATTCTCGTACCAATACACTCTTCTAATTTCGTTTATTCTTGCTTGGTACAGTTGGCGTTTTAAAACGGAGCCGTTCACCGATTCTGGAAGCATGAGAACGAAGCTTTGTGTGACCAATTAAATCAACAATTCTCCACTGATTTGTTTTCTTTTCTTTTTTTTTTTACTGCAGTGGCTGGTGGTCCAGGGGTGCTGTAGCAGGCTTGTAGCTGGGTAGAATGAGTTAAAAGAACTTATTTCTAATGGTGTTTTTAAAATACGTTTTCAATAACTGAGCTTAAAAAGAACTGAGTTTTATAAGAACTGGGTGTTATTTGTGAATGATGCTTTCATAAATACATGATTTATTTATTCATCTATCTATTTTCTGGTGACTGAGTTTTAAAGAACTGAGTTGTCTTGGTGAAAATCTTTTTTAAATACATGTTTGGGTTTTTTTTTCAAAATCAGAGCTTAAAAGAACAGATTTTAACTGGTGACTAATCTTTAACAAAACAAAAAACAAAACAAACAAACAAACAAAAAAAAAAAAAAAAAAAAAGTAACTGTGCTTTAAATGACCAATTTCTGCTAGTGGCTGATCTTCAAAACACACCAAAAAAAATTCAATAACTGAGCTTACAAACATGATTTTTATTGGTCAATAATATTTCTAAAATATATGACTTTTTTCAATAACTCAGCAAAAAAGAACTGATCTTATTGGTGAGTAATTCTGTTTAAATACATGATTTTGGGGGGGATTTTTTTTAGCTTAAAAGAACAGATTGTTACTGGCAACTAATCTTCAAAAAAGAAAAAAAATTATATTGGTGAGTAATATTTTTAAATTATATCATTTTTATCTGTAACTGAGATTAAAAGAACATATTTCTTTTGGTGACAAGGTGCGTAATATCTTTAAAATATGATTTTATCAGCAACAGAGTTTAAAAGAACTGATTTTATTTGAAAATTAACCCTAAAATTCAGTAAAAAGCAAAAAGAATTTTTTTATGTGTCAGTAACAGAGCTTCAAATAACATATTTTCTCTCTTATTAACTACTGATCTCAAAATAAATATTCAGGTTTTGGTATCCAGGAAGGAACGGTGATTTTGTCTGCACTGTTAGGGGCATTCAGGCATGTTTTTGTATGCTTGTGTGTCTGACGTGTACATGTGTAGTGTGTGTGTGTGTGTGTGTGTGTACGTGTGCATGTGCTGTGCGCTTGTGTCTGACGTGTACATGTGTAATGTGTGTGTGTGTGTGTGTGTGTGTGTACGTGTGCATGTGCTGTGTGCTTGTGTCTGACGTGTACATGTGTGATGTGTGTGTGTGTGTGTGTGTGTGTGTGTGTGTGTGTGTGTACATGTGTTGTGTGTGTGTGTGTGTGTGTGTACGTGTGCATGTGCTGTGTGCTTGTGTCTGACCTGTACATGTGTGTGTGTGTGTGTGTGTGTGTGTGTACGTGTGCATGTGCTGTGTGCTTGTGTCTGACGTGTACATGTGTGATGTGTGTGTGTGTGTACGTGTGCATGTGCTGCGTGCTTGTGTCTGACCTGTACATGTGTGTGTGTGTGTGTGTGTGTGTGTGTGTGTGTGTGTGTACGTGTGCATGTGCTGTGCGCTTGTGTCTGACTTGTGTGTGTGTGTGTGTGTGTGTGTGTGTGTGTGTACGTGTGCATGTGCTGTGCGCTTGTGTCTGACCTGTACATGTGTGTGTGTGTGTGTGTGTGTGTGTGTGTGTGTACGTGTGCATGTGCTGTGTGCTTGTGTCTGACCTGTACATGTGTGTGTGTGTGTGTGTGTGTGTGTGTGTGTGTGTGTGTGTGTACGTGTGCATGTGCTGTGTGCTTGTGTCTGACGTGTATATGTGTGTGTGTGTGTGTGTGTGTGTGTGTGTGTGTGTGTGTGTGTGTGTGTGTGTAAGCGTGTGTATGTGTGCATGTGTGCACAAGTGTAAGTGGTAGAGGGTGGTGCCAGAGGTGTTTCAACTTCACTGCTCTCGTTACTTTCCATTTTGTTTCCTACCCTTCAGCAGGGCAGAAGTTTGCAAAGGACACGGAAATAACAAATCAAGCACACACACACACACACACACATAAACGCACACACATACGCAACTGACACACACTGACACAAATACACACACACACACTCTCACACCCAACCCCCTCCTCCACACACACACAACCAAACTACACACAACAAACATACAGACTGCACAGAACAATTCAGCAGTAAAAGGACACACCACCTTTCACAGTGGCACCGGTTCCATGGACAGAGCTGTCTGTGCTGACGATGGAACAGGAGCGGTACTGGTTCCTGACTGACACCAGGCGCGACTGGGCCAGGGTTGCTGCAGACACACCCGTGTACATACCGTTCAATTCTATAACACACCCGTGTAAATACCTTTCAATTCTATAACACACCCACATACATATAAAAACTGTTCAATTCTCGAACACACCCGTATATAAACAGTTCAATTCTCTAACACACCCGTGTACAAACCGTTCAATTCTCTAACACACCCATATACAAACCATTCAATTCTATAACACACCCGTGTAAATACCGTTAAATTCTACAAACCATTCAATTCTCTAACACACCCATACACAAACCGTTCAATTCTCTAACACACCTGTGTACAAACCGTTCAATTCTCTAACACACCTGTGTACAAACTGTTCAATTCTCTAACACACCCATATAAAAACCGCTCAATTCTCTAACCCATCCATATACAAACCATTCAATTCTCTAACACACCCGTTTACAAACCATTCAATTCTCTAACACACCCGTGTACAAACCGTTCAATTCTCTCACACACCCATATACAAAAAAAACCCCATTCAATTCTCTAACACACCCGTGTACAAACTGATCAATTCTATAACACACCCATGTACAAACCATTCAATTCTCTAACACACCCATATACAAACCGTTCAATTCTCTAACCCACCCATATACAAACCATTCAATTCTCTAACACACCCGTTTACAAACCATTCAATTCTCTAACACACCCGTTTACAGACTGTTCAATTCTCTAACACACCCATATACAAACCGTTCAATTCTCAAACACACCCGTATATAAACAGTTCAATTCTATAACACACACATATACAAACTGTTCAATTCTCTTATCTATCCATATACAAACCATTCAATTATATAACACACCCACATACAAACCATTCAATTCTATAACAAACCCGTATACAAACAACTCAATTCTCTAACAGACACACATAAAAACCATTCAATTCTCTTATCTATCCATATACAAACTGTTCAATTCTATAACACATCCATATACAAACCGTTCAATTCTCTAACACACCCGTGTACAAACCGTTCAATTCTCTAACACACCCATATACAAACCGAACCGTTCAATTCTATTACACATCCATATACAAACCGTTCAATTCTCTAACACACCCATGTACAAACCGTTCAATTCTCTAACAAACCCATATACAAACCGTTCAATTTTCTAACACATCCACATACAAACTGTTCAATTCTCTAACACATCCACATACAAACTGTTCAATTCTCTCACACACCCATACACAAACCGTTCAATTCTCTAACACACCCATATACATATACAAACTGTTCAATTCTATAACATATAATAATAATAATGGTACTTATATAGTGCATAGACAAATCTAAGCGCTTTCGCACCAGTCATTCCCATGCACGCATAACTCTAAAACTGGAGAAACTAAAGACAAGGAAGAGGCAGGGAACGGAGGCTATTTTGGGAAGAGGTGGGTTTTAAGGCCAGACTTGAAAGAGCTGAGTGTGGAGACTTGACGAAGTGTAAGAGGAAGTTCATTCCAACTGCAAGGTCCAGAGACAGAGAAAGAACGGCGGCCAACAGTTGAGAGTTTGAATCTGGGTATGCGTAAGTGGAGTGGATCCGAAGCTGATCATAGTGAGCGAGATGGAGTGTAGAGGTGAAGGCAGCCACAGAGATAGGAAGGGGCTGATTTGTGAATACATTTGTAGCATAGAGTGCTGATCTTGTACTTTATTCGGTGTGAGACAGGGAGCCAGTGGAGATGTTGCAAAAGAGGAGTGATGTGCTCAGATCTTTTCTTTCTGAGGATGAGTCAGGCAGCAGAATTTTGTATGCACTGAAGGGACTGAATGGATGAAGCAGGCAAACCAGACAATAGAGAGTTACAGTAGTCAAGGCGAGAGAGAATGAGAGAAACAACAAGTCTAGATGTTGCGTCAATGGACAGATATTTCTGGATGGAACTGATGCGCCGCAGTGGACAGTAGCAGGATTAACATGTCTGACTGATAAATTTTTGCATGGACAGTGTGTTGTCAATGACAACGCCGAGGTTCCTGACTGAACTGGACAGAGGGATGGATGTACTGCCAAGTTTGGTTGTATTAGTTGTAATGGAAGAGAGCTTTTGTTTAGTTCCAATGACCATTGCTTCAGTTTTGTCCGCGTTCAATTGTAACTTATTTAGAGTCATCCAATTTTTAATATCCAGGAAGCAGTTAGATGTTTCTTGCAAGAGCGACAACAGTTTTTCAGGTGTATCACTCTTCTGGAGTTGAGTGTCATCAGCATAAGAATGATGACTGACATTTTGGCGGTTGATAATTTCAGCGAGAGGAGCAGTGTACAGTGTGAAGAGCACTGGGCCTAAAACAGATCCCTGTGGGACTCCATATTCAATTTTAACGGGTTCATACTGGAAATTATCAACAATGACAGACATCCATATACAAACCGTTTAATTCTCTAATGCACCCGTATACAAACCATTCAATTCTCTAACCCACCCGTATACAAACCGTTCAATTCTCAAACACCCGTGTACAAACCGTTCAATTCTCTAACACACCCATATACAAACCCTTCAATTCTCTCACACACCATGTACAAACTGTTAACATCTAACACACCCAGTTCAATTCCTCCAGTCAAACTTGGGAGAGAGGGTGAAACCGGGATTCAAACCCAGACCCTCACGGACACTGTCTTGGCAGATAAGCGTCTTAACCACCCATCCACCTACCTCCCAAAGCTTTTGAAACTGTCATTCACATTGACGTGAAGCAGTGACTAATGTTTATTCAGATGTTATAGAACCTGCCCAAACTCCCAACAAATTCCACTTATTGCTTTTTCTAGAAAAACAAAACAATATTGTTAGCGCTAAAAAATCATTTGTTTGTTCTATTTGTAGATCCTTTCAATAAACGTACGTCTGTTGATATAGACAAGAAAGATGCTGATGGTGAAGGCAAAATAACAAACAGGTGTTTGCTTGTTTTGCGTATATAATGTTTCGACCCCCCCCCCCCCCCCCATACCCCCTTTGCCTTACCCAGAGGCTGGCACTTGACTTTGCGAACGCGGTGGCTGGCCAGAGACTCCTTCAGCAGCGAAATCTTCTCCGGGGTCAGCAGGTCGGCCTTCTTCAGGCGCCAGTCCCGAGGAGGGGTGGCGCCACCTGCCCAGCTACCTGCCGCAGCTCCACCCGCCGCTCTGGAAGAAGAAGAAGAAGGAGATGAGGAAGGCAAGCAACGTTAACTCTTTAAAATTCTGAGGCAAGTAGCATTAACTCTTTTTCGGATCGAGGCAAGTCACGTTAAGTCTTTTTGGAATCAAGACAAGTCATATAACTTTTAAATATTCTAGGCAAGATGTGCAACTCTTTTAGGACCGAGGCAAGTCACATAATGTTTAGGATCAAGGCAACTGACATAACTTTTGGGGGGATCAAAGCAAGTCACATAACTCTTTCAGGATCAAGACAAGTAATGTACCTAAAATTCAAGACAAGTCACATAACCCTTTTAGGATCGAGGCAAGTCGCCTTAAGTCTTTTTGAGACAAGTCAGACAACTTTTAAATTCAAGTTGTATAACTCTTTTAGAACCAAGGCAAATTGCGTAAGTCTTTTAGGATCAAGGAAAATCATATCAGTCTTTCATGATCAAGGCAAGCAACGTAACTCTTAAATTCAAGGCAAGTCACCTAACTCTTTTAGGACCAAGGCAAGTCATATAATACTTTTAGGATCAAGGCAAGTCGTGTAACTTTTTTAGGATCAAGGCAAGTCATGCAAGTCTTTTAGATCTTTAACGTGCGTATTTGATCTTCTGCTTGCATATACACGTGAAGGGGATTCAGGCAATAGCAGGTCTGCACATACATATGTTGAAGATCCTGTAATCCATGTCAGCGTCAGGTGGGTTATGGAAACAAGAACATACCCAGCATGCACACCCCCGAAAACGGAGTATGGCTGCCTACATGGCAGGGTAAAAACGGTCATACACGTAAAAACGCAGAAGAAGAAGAAGAAGAAGAAGAAGAAAGGGTAAAGTATAATGTGCAGACCATTTCTTCAAAAGCAAGCATTATTAGACAATAATAATCAAAAAAAAAAAAAAAAAAAAAAAAAAAAAATCCAAAATGTCCCCAAAGCTTACCTGTTGAAGGAGAGGTTTTCACCTGTGGGCGCCCTGCTCTTCACCTGCAACCTTCTCAGCTGGTCCTGCACGCGCTCCAGAGCATGCTGACGGCTCATCAACACGTTGTGGTTGCTCTTGATCGCCCGGTACAGCGTGTCAGAGTTGGGGATGTAGATTCTACACAAACATAAAAAAAAATTTTTGTGTGTGTTTTTTTGCTGCCCCATCATCTGCGCCATTTCAGTTTAGATTTCCCCGTACACAGCCACACCCGGGTTCGTCCGTCACAGTTCCACCGTCGGCAGTCCACAGGGAACCACTGATGTTAGGTCGCCAGGAGGCCACACACAAGAGGAGACCCTGCACTGCTGCTGAGTCACTTCGGTAGTGTTCAGTGGTGCCTGTTCTGATTCAACGTACTTAGGACACCACCTACTAAGCCCCCTACAAATGACAATAATGGCTTAGTCGCAGAGCCAGACTGACTGAGCGTCCCTCTCAAAGTGGAGACTGCCACCACGCCCTTTAAACAACAGCCCCCCATGAATCTGCCGACACTGACGACATTGACAGGACTCACCCCAAGCACAGAAGTGGAGGGGTATCGAAAATGAGGTCACCATGAGAGCAGGGCATGAAAGGCCAGACTTTGAGACTGTTTTGTTTATACTGATGATGATGGGGGAGGAGGAGGATGATGATTACAATAACAATGTTGCTATGCAGTTAATCCAGATACATATACATATATATATATATATTATAATATATATATATATATATATATATATATATATATATATACACTTCACCACATCTGCTGGGCAGATGCCTGACCAGGTAGCATAATCCAACTCACTTAGTCAGGCCTGGAGTGCATGTATATTATATCAGAGTGGATTTCTGTGACAGTATTTCGTCAGAGGACAAATATTCTCGTCGCTCACTCACCTCATCTTCTTCTCCTTCTCCCTCTGCGCCTCCCACTGCGAGTCCAGCACGGCGTCAGCATCGCTCAAGGCCTGCGCGATCTGCTGAGCGCTCTGTCGAAGGCGTCGCATGCGGGTGGCCGTGGCTGGGTCCAGGGCTCTCTGCTGCAGGGCTCGCAGGTACTGAGGGTCGTGGTTCCGCTCCTGGCGGCAGCGGCACTCCTCGGCCATGGCGAACAGGTCCAGGCACGACCCCTTGAGGTCGTACATCTCACGGCAGTTCTCCTGCAGAAACCAGAGATCATTCATCACTATGAGGTTGTACATCTCATGACAGTTCTCCTGCAGAAAAACCAGAGATCATTTTCAGCACATGTAAAAAAAAAACACACCTAAAAACACATGCAACAAAAGGGATGTCCCTGGCAAAATTCTGCTGAAAAATCCACTTCGACAGGAAAACAAAATTGCAGGCAGGAAAAAACAAAACAAAAAACCAAAAACAGGTGGCGCTCTCAGTGTAGCGACATGTTCTCCCTTGGGAGTACATCTCACAGCAGTTCTCCTGCAGAAACCAGAGATCATTCATCACTATGAAGTCATATATCTCAAGGCAGTTCTCCTACAGAAACCAGATATTGATCATCTCTATGAGGTCATACGTCTCACGGCAGTTCTCCTGGAGAAACCAGAGATCATTCATCACTGTGAGGTCATACATCTCACGGCAGTTCTCCTGCAGAAACCAGAGAATGATCATCACTATGAAGTCAAAGATCTCACTGCAGTTCTCCTGGAGAAACCAGAGATCAATCATATCATCACTATGAAGTCGAAGATCTCACTGCAGTTCTCCTGGAGAAACTAGAGATCTATCATATCATCACTATGAATTTGAAGATCTCACTGCAGTTCTCCTGGAGAAACCAGAGATCAATCATATCATCACTATGAAGTCGAACATCTCACTGCAGTTCTCCTGGAGAAACTAGAGATCAATCATATCATCACTATGAAGTCGAACATCTCACTGCAGTTCTCCTGGAGAAACCAGAGATCAATAATATCATCACTATGAAGTCGAACATCTCACTGCAGTTCTCCTGGAGAAACCAGAGATCAATCATATCATCACTATGAAGTCGAAGATCTCACTGCAGTTCTCCTGGAGAAACCAGAGATCAATCATATCATCACTATGAAGTCGAATATCTCACTGCAGTTCTCCTGGAGAAACTAGAGATCAATCATATCATCACTATGAAGTCGAAGATCTCACTGCAGTTCTCCTGGAGAAACCATAGATCATTCATCACTATGAGGTCTTACATCTCATAGTTTGTGAATTAGTCAGGTCTGGCCCAAAAGACTAGAGTGGTGGTCCTTTTTTTTTTTTTTTTTTTTTGCTGCCCCATCATCTGCAACGTGCTCCCACACCGCTCATTCCGAGTCCCCAAAACACAGCCACACCCAGGTTCGTCTGTCACACTCCACAGCATCGGCAGTCCGCAGGGAACCATCGATGTTAGGTCGCCAGGTGGCCACACACCAGAGGAGACCCTGCACTGCCGCTGAGTCACTTCTGTGCTGGTTCTTTTGTTGCTGCCCTACAAGCCACAGGGCATAATGTGTAGTAAGTCAGTCAGGTGACACTGACTTCAATGGGAAAACCTAAAAACAACAAAAACTCTGGGCACCAGAATGAAGGAACATCAACACACAACAACCATGTCCACGAAAACACTGGAACAACACTGCAAAAAACACAGGTCCCCCTCATTTCCAGGATCAACATCAACATCCTGACCTTTGTTGCTATGGCCACAGCTGATAACGCATTTGTGTGAAATGATTCTTCTTCTTCTTCTTCGTTCATGGGCTGCGACTCCCACGTTCACTCGTATGTACACGAGTGGGCCTTTACGTGTATGACCGTTTTCCCCCCCGCCATGTAGGCAGCCATACTCCAGTTTTCTGGAGGGTGACATGATTCCAATTCCACAACTCTCACCTTGGTCATGGCGGTGATTTCCTTGCTGAAGGCCTCCATTTTCATGGCGTTCTGGCACAGCGTCTGCATTTCTTCCTTGGTGCCGATGAGGGGGCCGGGTCGCGACATGCGCTGTCGAAGGTCGCGGAGCTCCCTCTCAAAGTCTTCAATCTGTCGAACCAAAACAAGTCGCGGAGTTCTAGCACAGTGCACAGCAAAGCGGCTGTTTTCAGGGTTGTTCGTATCTGTCCTGAGAGTGTACATTGTGAAGAAGCTCTTCAGCATACACGCTTTAAAGAAACGTAAACTCTCACACTCTCACTTAAGCGCTGTAGAATCTCTCTTCTTGGAGACCATGAAAGGTACAGAGCTAATCAATAAACCATCTGAGGTACAGAGCTATTTCAATACACCATCCGAAGTACAGGGCTATTTCAATATACCCTGTAATGTACAGATCTATTTCAATATACCCTGTAAAGTACAGAGCTATTTCAATACACCATCTAAAGTACAGAGCTATTTCAATACACCATCTAAAGTACAGAGCTATTTCAATTCACCATGTAAAGTACAGAGCTATTTCAATGCACCATGTAAAGTACAGAGCTATTTCAATACACCATCTAAAGTACAGAGCTATTTCAATTCACCATCTAAAGTACAGAGCTATTTCAATTCACCATCTAAAGTACAGAGCTATTTCAATTCACCATCTAAAGTACAGAGCTATTTCAATACACCATCTAAAGTACAGAGCTATTTCAATTCACCATGTAAAGTACAGAGCTATTTCAATACACCATGTAAAGTACAGAGCTATTTCAATTCACCATGTAAAGTACAGATCTATTTCCATACACCATATAAAGTAGAGAGCTATTTCAATTCACCTTGTAAATTACAGAGCTATTTCAATGCACCATGTAAAGTATAGAGCTATTTCAATACACCATCTAAAGTACAGACCTATTTCAATACACCATCTAAAGTACAGAGCTATTTCAATTCACCATATAAAGTACAGAGCTATTTCAATACACCATCTAAAGTACAGAGCTATTTCAATTCACCATCTGAAGTACAGAGCTATTTCAATACACCATCTAAAGTACAGAGCTATTTCAATTCACCAGGCGCCGTCACCGTGATTCAAACCCGGGACCCTCAGATTGACAGTCCAACGCTTTAACCACTTGGCTATTGCGCCCGTCAAGACACAGTTCAAACTTAGCCAACTGCACTGTACCTCCTCCGTGATGTTCTGGGAGATGGTGGAGTTGAGGATGGCATCGATCTCCCTGTCTCCTCCCGCCGGCACACTGGTGGTCGCTGCTGCAAAACATGATGTGAGTGATGAGAGACATCTTGTCGTACTGTATCCTTCATCGATGGATGGCTTAGAGGAAGCATCAGAGATTGCGCTGTGTTGTGTTGTGTTGTGTTGTGCTGTGCTGTGCTGTGCTGTGTTGTGTTGTGCTCTACTATATTGTACTGCATTCTGCTGTACTGCTCTTGTTCTGTATTGTATTGTACTGTATTGTATTGTGTTGCCCTGTATTGTATTGTACTGTATTGTATTGTGTTGCCCTGTATTGTGTTGCCCTGTATTGTATTGTTCTGTTTTGTATTGTATTGTACCGTATTGTTCTGAGTTGTATTGTACTGTATTGTATTGTGTTGCCCTGTTCTGTATTGTACTGTATTGTATTGTGTTGCCCTGTTCTGTATTGTACTGTATTGTATTGTGTTGCCTTGTATTGTATTGTTCTGTATTGTATTGTTCTGTATTGTATTGTACTGTATTGTATTGTATTGTATTGTATTGTATTGTATTGTTCTGTATTGTATTGTTCTGTATTGTATTGTACTGTATTGTATTGTACTGTATTGTATTGTATTGTGTTGCCCTGTATTGTATTGTTCTGTATTGTATTGTACTGTATTGTTCTGTATTGTATTGTACTGTATTGTATTGTGTTGCCCTGTATTGTATTGTTCTGTTTTGTATTGTATTGTACCGTATTGTTCTGAGTTGTATTGTACTGTATTGTATTGTGTTGCCCTGTTCTGTATTGTATTGTATTGTATTGTATTGTACTGTATTGTGCTGTATTGTATTGTACTGTATTGTATTGTTCTGTTTTGTATTGTGTTGCCCTGTACTGTATTGTACTGTATTGTATTGTATTGTATTGTATTGTACTGTATTGTATTGTACTGTGTTGCCCTGTACTGTATTGTACTGTATTGTATTGTATTGTACTGTATTGTACTGTATTGTATTGTGTTGCCCTGTATTGTATTGTACTGTATTGTATTGTACTGTACTGTATTGTACTGTGTTGCCCTGTATTGTATTGTACTGTATTGTATTGTACTGTATTGTATTGTACTGTATTGTATTGTACTGTATTGTATTGCCCTGTATTGTATTGTACTGTATTGTATTGTATTGCCCTAACTTCACAGAACCACATGGTTTTCAACATTCGTGCAGAACATAAGCGTGGCTCAAGTCAAGCAATCTTTTTTTTTTTTATGCAGTATGCATAAATTAAATAATATCATTAGAACATCTAACCAAGAGTACAGGAGTGTGACTGAACCAGTGTAGGAGGATTAAGAGCATGAAGAAGTCGATTACCTGTGTTCAAAAAATTTTTTGTTTTCCTGCCAATGTGTATCATGTTTGATTACCTATATCATCAAAACCATGTGGTTCCTTCACTTAAGGTAAGCATTTTTAATAAATTCATTGTTATATCTGTCCATCAGTATGTGTTTCATGATTGTAGAGTGAGTGGTTGATTTTTTGTGATTTTTTTTTTAAATTGCTTAAACAGTGCGATTTGAAGGGAAAACCAGGTCATTTTGACTCAGACTTGATTGAGTTAACCCCCTTCCTCCTCGTAATGAAATAGGGGGCACTCTGAGCTAGTTAGAACAACCCTCAGGGATAAATTTCCCCCAGTTAGATTCACAGAAGGATGGCAAAGTAGAGAACTCCCCTACGCCTGTTTCCCTTGTGTAAAATGGAGAGGAGGAGGGGAATAGGGGAAGGGGGAGGGGGGGGAGGCATCAGTAAAGGCTAGCCCAGAACGACATGCCCCCCCCCCCCCCCACCCCCCTTTTTCTTTTTTTCAAAACTAACAGAGGGAGTTTGTATTATACTCCATGTCTGGTGATACATATACTAGCCAAATGAATACGCTTAATAGCCAAAAAAAGCGTAAGACGAGACAGAGCGTAAACCTGACAAGATGGCGTGGAGAGCCTTGGCCAAAGGAATGATTCAGCACTTATAGGTTTTAGAGGCGTTTGACTGGCTAAGAGCGGACCGGGCAAGACGGCTCGTCTTTTCACTGTTAGCCGCGCGAAATTTGGCCAAGCAGAGCAAACCGATAGACCTAGTTTGCATCAGTTTGACATGGTACAGCACATGACATCAAAAGACTAACTCTCTCAAAGAGTTGCCATTCACAGACTGGCCAAAAACAGACAAAAAAAAAAAGAGAGTCGGTTCTTCTTTGCTGCCCAAATTGCCTGAGTGGACGGGCACAATAGCCAAGTGGTTAAAGCGTTGGACTTTCAATCTGAAGGTCCCAGGTTCGAACCTCGGTAACAGCGCCTGGTGGGTAAAGGGGTGGAGATTTTTCCCCATCTCCCAGGTCAACATATGTGCAGACCTGCTTAGTGCCTGAACCCCCTTCGCGTGTATACACAAGCAAAAGATCAAATATGCACGTTAAAGATCCTGCAATCCATGTCAGCGTTCGGTGGGTTATGGAAACAAGAACATACCCAGCATGCACACCCACGAAAACAGAGTATGGCTGCCTGCATGGCGTGGTAAAAACGGTCATATACGTAAAAGCCCACTTGTGTACCTATGAGTGAACATGGGAGCTGCAGCCCACCAACGCAAAAGAAAGAAAGAAAAGAAAGAAATGAGTGAAGTCTCTCTCTAAAGTCCATACTCATGAACAGAATGCCATTCACAAACAAAAACCACACCCCCACGTCAAAAAACCCCCAAAACTTCCAAGGGTTTCTTCCCCACACCCCCCTCGCCCAGCCTTGCAGGTAAACACACCCACACACACACACACACACACCTTTAGGCACGGCGCCATCCGCAACACCTGAAGACTCTGCCGCCGCACCAGACACCCCTGCAGCCGCCGTTGCAAGTATGGACAACGAGGCCGCAGGTGCCGCAGGTGCCACAGGCGTAGTAGAAAACGCAGCCACTGAAGCCACAGGTGCTGGAAAGGAGGCAGCAGGTGTCACCGAAGCGACAGCCAAAGCCGCAGGGGCCACTGTGGGTGCAGAAACGGCCGACGTGGCCACTGGCGGAGGGGCGGGCATGAAGGACGGCGCCGAGGACTGGCCCTGGGGCATGAAGCCTGCTGCAAGGAAACATTTCGGTTTCAGTTTCGAGGTTCTCAAGGAGGCGTCACTGCCATTCAGACAGATCACAAATCCGTATTAATGAAATAATGATAACAATTATAATATTAATAACAATAATAATGACAACAACAACGGATACTTGTTGAGCGCTTTCCTCCCAAAGACGGAGCTCAAAACGCTTTACAATAAACATTAAACACACACACACACACACACCTTTACATTATAATGATAATACCCCTCATCAAAAAAAAAAAAAAGGGAGACAGAAAGAGATGTGCAAAAAATTAAAATAACAAAAAGGGAAAGAGAGAGAAAGCTCAAAGAGAGATACAAAAAGCAAAGGAGAGACAGACACAGAGAAATCAACAACAACAACATCAACAACAAAAATAAGGAAAGATAGAGAGATACAGAAAGCAAAGGAGAGACAGACACAGAGATCAACAACAACAAAAAACAAGGAAAGAGAGAGAGAGAGAGATACAAAAAGCAAAAGAGAGACAGACACAGAGAAATCAACAACAACAAAAAACAAGGAAGGAGAGAGAGAAAGAGATACAAAAAGCAAAAGAGAGACAGACACAGAGAGATCAACAACCACAACAACAACAAGGAAAAAGAGAGAGAGAAAGACAGATACAAAAAGCAAAAGAGAGACAGACAGAGAGATCAACAACCACAACAACAACAAGGAAAGAGAGAGAGAAAGACAGATACAAAAAACAAAGGAGAGACAGACAGAGATCAACAACAACAACAACAACAAAACAATGAAAGAGAGAGAGAGATACAAAAAGCACAGGAGAGACAGACAGAGATCAACAACAACCACCACCACCAAGGAAAAAAAGAGAGAAAAAGGGAATTACAAAAAGAAAGAGAGAGACAGAGAGAGAGATCAACAAAAAAAAAAAAAAGGAAAAAAAAAAACAGAGAAAGAAAGAGAGATATAAAAAGCAAAGGAGAGACAGACAGACAGACAGAGATTTAAAAAAAAAAAATTTAATTAAATTAAAAAAAAAAAAAAAAGAAAAAAGATAAATAAGAATAAAAGCCAAAACCAGCACGGGCACACTCACCAGACAAAGGAGGTCCCCCCAAAGCGCTGGACGCCGCCAGAGGGGGAGGGAAGGAGGAGGTGGAGGAGGCAGCAGCGGTGGTGGTGGCGGCGGCGGAGGAGGAGGTGGAGGAACCGGCCGCTGCCAGGGGGGGCGGCGGTTTGAAGCTGAAGGAGAACTGCCCACTCCCCCCACCACCAGCCCCCAGAGCTCCTGACATCGCTCCCCCTCCTCCGCCTCCCAGCGGCCCAGAACCCAGCAGGGAGGGTTTATCTGCTGCGGGTTTCGGCGCTGCTGCTGCTGTTGCTGTTGCTGGTGGCGGTGGCTGTTGGGTTCCCAAGGAGAAGGGCTTGGCCACCATGTCCCCGGCTCCGCTGTCTGTGAATAGTAATAATGATAATAATAACATAATGTTTGTTACCTTTCATATACTATACCCCCCCCTCCCTCCCACCCCACCCCCACACACCCCTGGGACAGAAGCAGTTTCAGTTTCAGTAGCTCAAGGAGGCGTCACTGCGTTCGGACAAATCCATATACGCTACACCACATCTGCCAAGCAGATGCCTGACCAGCAGCGTAACCCAACGCGCTTAGTCAGGCCTTGAGGGAAAAAAAAAAGTGAATAAATAATAGATAAGCTTACATAAATAAATAAATAAATAAATAATAATTATAAAAAAGGTAGTAGTAATGATAATAATAATAAAATAATAATAATAAATAAATAAATAAATAAGACAACAATGGTGATAAATAAGCAAATAAATGTAAAACATGAAGACACACATTCACACATAAACCCACACATGCATAACAGATATACACCAAACATGCAGTTTCACAGATATGAAAGCACAGTCAAATACATATAAACGTACATGAGCCCCAACACACACATACACACACACACACACCACACACATTACCCTACACTTTCTCTACCCCCTCCTCCACACACTCATTTCTAGTCTACGTATCGCAGCTTCCACGGCACACACACACACACACACACAGATGAACACTTACTTGTACAAGCACACACACACACGCCCATATCTCCCACCCCCAACCCCACACACAGGAGCATGAAAAACAAAAGACACTTCACATGATATAAACTTATTCTCATATCAGTTTCTCCTCAACAGGCTGAAATCGGCAATAAGCAAACAAAGAAACAAACCAAAAAAAAAAAAAACCAGACTCATTCTTCAAGAACGCAAAAGCATGCTCTTTTATCTCTGCCTGTACAATTCATAAATCACGCGCACTGTCGCGCAATCAATTAAAAAGGAATCAAACCCGACTCCAAAGCAAAGACACGTACTTGCGGTGGCCCCCAGCGACAGAGGCTTCATCCCTGCAGGAGCAACACCACCACCACTCCCAGACTGGGCCGCAGCTGCAGCGGCGTTGAACGCCCCAAACAAGTTCTTTCCCCCTGAACCACCGCCGGGCTGCAACGGCAAAGGGGCGGCACTGGCGTCAGACTTGGGCAGGCCGAAACTGAACGTCGGCTTGACCGTCGCCGGGGCCCCCGACACGGCACTGACAGCGCCCTCTGCCGGGGCGAAGGAGAAGCTGGGCGCGGTGGTCGAGGCTGTTTGACCCAGAAGACCCCCAAGCGAGGCGGACGCTGCCGGCTGACCGAACAGAGACCTGACCGGGGCCATCTGGCCGAAGCCGGCACCAAGACTGTTTGTGGTGGCGGCCGCCGACTGGGGAAGCGTAGCAGCTGCAGCCGACATGGGAGGGGAGGTAAGAAGGCCGGCCAGAGAGGGCGCTGGAGGCTGCGAGACGGCTGAGGGGGGAAGGGCCGAAGAGGGGAGGAGGGATGGGGCGGAGGGCGGAGCTGCTGCTGCCGCCATGCTTCCGACGACGGCTGGTGCTGCTGAAAATGTACATCAGACACAGCATCTCAGTGCATGTTATAACAATATCATATGGTACCTCTAAACTGTCTGTAAAACTGCAAATGCTAACAGTATCAAAGAGCTTCTCTACAATGCCTGAAGTGCATGTTTGAACAATACCATACAGTACCTCTAAACTGCCAATAAACAAACTGTACATGTGTCAAAAGCCTAACACAGTACCTTAAATATTGTACATTCTAACAGTATCATATGGGACCATCTAAACCACCTGTAAACAAACAGTACATCTGTTAACAGTAACTTCGTAACCAGTGCATGGGGTTTAAGCACCAGCTCTTCTCTCTCTTATTTTTTTCACCCTGCAAACGTGGTGTAGAGTTCACATGGATCAGTCCACACACTTCCACACCTCCTTGAGAAACTGAAAACTCAAACATCCAACAACACCTGTAGCGGTGGGCCGTGCTGACTGCAAGGGCAAGGGCTGAGGCGGCATGGTGAGGACAGGTGCCTGGGCATGGAAGTACGCCATGTGGAACGACACCAACAATCCGTCCGTCGACAGCAGCAGCAGGACAGGGCAAGGGGGATGACGCTTGCTGTCATCTGGAAAAAAAAAATTCAAACGAAAATAAAAATAACAACAATGAATACCATTTGTACCGCACTATTTTGACTCGATGGTCATCCGTTCACACACAGCCACGTCCAAAAATGACTGACCACACTCACCCGTACGCACAAAGGAAATTTTCTATCTAAAATTACGTTTAAGTAACATACTTACCATGACCCACTAGTGCAGACTCCGGCAGGGGTCTGACATTCCTGTCCTGTGCAAACTACTATCCGCCTATACAGAGAAAACTAAAGCATCTACGGCCGATAACCTCCCGGAAGTAGGTAACCTCCCCTTTGCCCCCCTGACTAGCGCCCTCTTTTTCCAGCAGCCATCATGACTCCTGTTCCTGTGCTCTTTATACGGCTAAAATTATTTATTCACTTGTTGAAATATTAAAACGTCTTGCCATTGTACATATTCTTGAAGCTTGATGTGCTTTACAACAGCGCTAAAAGCATTCGCTCAAAGACCCCACAATTAAAAGAGATCATGCCATGAATCAGCAGTGGAGAAAAAAAAACAATCACTAAAACGTCGCAGAGAACAGAGGATTTGAACAAAGGGAATGCTGGTTGGTGCTAAATACCGACACTGACAACAGGCAGTGAATTCCAGACAGTGGAAGCACAAAAACTAAACCTGCAGTAGCTGAGAACAAAAATAAAACACATACATCTTCCATTACATACTGTGTTAAAAAGATTCATTGGTTTTTTGGGGTTTTTTTAGCATCAAATTAAAAATAAACTTAAGAAGATTTTTTAAACACCAATAAAGCCAGAGATTTATAACTATTGCATCAGGAACCTGGATAAAAACCAGTGTTTTTTCATTGCGGGCTTATGCTTCTTGAATGAATGAATCGCTGTCTGCTATATAGATGAGAACCATGGTTTGGGTTGGAAAGATCTGTCAGGAATTTCTTATAAATCTTTTTTTTTTTTTTTTTTTTACTTTTAAATTACAATTCTTATGGAATATTTTGCTGCTGTCCTCATAAATGACTGATAAAAAATTGTTTTTTTCTTTCCAGTAAAAAAAAGAGACAAAGACTGAAAAACGTTTTTTTTTCACAAACCTGGGTCAATAAAAACTGAAGCATTCCTACGAACTATTTAAGTGTATGCAGGCCATCCAGTTGTCTTTTGTTCTTGTTTGATTTGGCTTCGATGTTGTTGGGTTTTTTTTCATTTGTTTGTTTTTCTGTCTGTTTCTGTTTCTTTGTTTTTGTTGTTGTATAGTGTTTTCTTGTGTGTGTGTGTGTGTGTGTGTGTGTGTGTGTGTGTGTGTGTGTGTGTGTGTGTGTGTGTGTGTGTGTGTGTGTGTGTGTGTGTGTGTGTGTGTGTGTGTGTGTGTGTGTGTGTGTGTGTGTGTGTGTGTGTGTGTGTGTGTGTGTGTGTGTATGTGCGTGTGTGCGTGTGTGTGTGTGTGTGTGTGTGTGTGTGTGTGTGTGTGTGTGTGTGCATGTGTGTGTGTGTGTGTGTGTGTGTGTGTATGTATGTGTGTGCGTGTGTGTGCATGTGTGTGTGCAACTGGAGTGATCACAGGAGGGTTAAATATATTCAATTTTCATATAAATTAATGAATAAATAGGTAAAACAAATAAAACAATAAAAACAACAACAGGAACAACAACTACAACAAAAACAATAAAATAAAACAAAAACAACAAAAGAAAAGAAAAGAAAAACCACACAATAATATCATGAAAGAGAGAGAGAGAGGGAGAGAGAGGGTGAGAGAGAGGGAAAGAGAAAGAGGGAAAGAGAAAGAGGGAGAGAGAAAGAGGGGGAGAGATAGAGAGGGTGAGAGAGAAAGAGGGAGAGAGAGAGGGAGAGAGAGGGAGAGAAAGAGGGAGAGAGAGAGAGAGGGAGAGAGAGAGAGGGAGAGAAAGAGGGAGAGAGAGAGAGAGGGAGAGAGAGAGAGGGAGAGAAAGAGAGAGGGAGAGAGAGAGAGGGAGAGACAACGAACGAAATTTCATTTCACGAGGGTAAGGGAATAAGCACAATTGCTTTTTTTACAGAGAGAGAGAGAGGGAGAGGAGTGAGAAAGAGAGAGAGAGAGAGACGCCACGGCGGTAGTCACGTGCCCAGCTGCAGGGTGTGCTGGGAGGAGAAGATGACCGCCATGCCCATGGGGTAGGAGTCCACCTGCTCGGCCGTCACGGGCAGCTCCGCCCGGCTCGCGTCCTCAAGGGTCCAGTGCTCCCACTGGGCCTGCGTGCAACACAGGTCAGAGGGCAAAACGTTAACCCTTACTACGCAACAGCACCTGCTAAAAATTCGCTGTATCAAAACGCAGGAGCGCCCGCTAAGCACGCGCTTACAATGGGTGCGGCCACCGTTCTCAACTGAACATAAATGAGATTCTCAGGAGTGTCACTGCCTTGTTTTCACCACAAAGTGGTACTGACTTCAGAATCAAATAATTCTTCTGAATTAACTCATTTCAAAGGCCTGCAAACTTCAGGCATTCCATAATGCAATGAAATTTATTCTCCAATCACACACCCATGTCGCAGTTATGACAAGTACGCAATATCACGATGTCTACCAGTCTCAACAGGTAACTTGTGTACACTACAACCTGAACTGTATTAATGATGTGACAATCAGGTAGGTTGGCAATATTCTTTCCTCTTCCAAAATTAGCTTTAAAGTTTCTATAAAATAAACATTTATTACATTTAAACATAAACTATTTTTGTTCACAAATGACAGCAAGTCTTAGACACAATGAAATCCACTTTGTGTTAAAATACTTTTTTTTTTTAACAATTTAACCTTGGTCATGTTGAAATCCCTTCTTTAAATGGCTCAAACAAAATACCATATAGCATATATATCATACAAAACTGTTTATATTCACAACAACAATTCAATACTGCTTTCATTCAATACAGACTTTTGCAAAACACAAAAAATGACGATATTCCTCTAACAAACATTAGACGTGTCTATAAAAATTATCCGAAACATTCATTCCCATCTCAGCAATGGTTCTTCTTCTTCGTCCGAGGGCTGCAACTCCCACATTCACTTGCATGTATACATGAGTGTGCTTTTACAGTATGACCGTTTTTACCCCCGCCATGTAGGCAGCCATACTCTGATTTCGGGGAGGAGCGGGGGTGGGGGAAGCCGAATGTTTGAAGCACTGGACGTTCAATCTGAGGGTGACGGGCGCAATAGCCGAGTGGTTAAAGCCTTGGACTGTCAATCTGAGGGTCCCGGGTTCGAATCACGCTGACGGCGCCTGGTGGTTAAAGGGTGGAGATTTTTATGATCTCCCAGGTCAATGTATGTGCAGACCTGCTAGTGCCTGAACCCCGTTTGTGTATATATGCAAGCAGAAGATCAAATACACACGTTAAAGATCCTGCAATCAAGTCAGCGTTCGGTGGATTATGGAAACAAGAACATACCCAGCATGCACCCCTCAAAAAACGAAGTATGGCTGCCTACATGGAGGGGTAAAAACGGTCATACACGTAAAAGCCCACTTGTGTGCATACGGAGTGAACACAGGAGGAGGAGGAGAAGAATCTGAGGGTCCTGGGCTCAATCCCTGGCATCAACACCTGGTGAGTTAAAGGTAGAGATTTTCTCCATTCTTCCCGGGCAACATTTTGTACAGACCTGCTAGTCCTTAGCCTTTCCTCATCCCCTCATGCGTACATACTCGCAAAGCATCAAAGATCCAGATCTGGTAATCCATATCAGCGTTTGGTGGATCATGGAAAACACAAACACACCCAGCATAACACACACCTGAAAACGGAGTATGGCTGCCTGTACTGCAGGGTCTAAAACCGACGGATCATGGAAACACAAACACACCCAGCATAACACACACCTGAAAACAGAGTATGGCTGCCTACATGGAGGGGTAAAAACGGTCATACACGTAAAAGCCCACTTGTGTGCATACGGAGTGAACGCAGGAGGAGGAGGAGAAGAATCTGAGGGTCCTGGGCTCAATCCCTGGCATCAACACCTGGTGAGTTAAAGGTAGAGATTTTCTCCATTCTTCCCGGGCAACATTTTGTACAGACCTGCTAGTCCTTAGCCTTTCCTCATCCCCTCATGCGTACATACTCGCAAAGCATCAAAGATTCAGATCTGGTAATCCATATCAGCGTTTGGTGGATCATGGAAAACACAAACACACCCAGCATAACACACACCTGAAAACGGAGTATGGCTGCCTATACTGCAGGGTCTAAAACCGACGGATCATGGAAACACAAACACACCCAGCATAACACACACCTGCAAACGGAGTATGGCTGCCTATACTGCAGGGTCTAAAACCGACGGATCATGGAAACACAAACACACCCAGCATAACACACACCTGAAAACGGAGTATGGCTGTCTGTACTGCAGGGTCTAAAACCGACGGATCATGGAAACACAAACACACCCAGCATAACACACACCTGAAAACGGAGTATGGCTGTCTATATTGCAGGGTCTAAAACCGATGGATCATGGAAACACAAACACTCCCAGCATAACACACACCTGAAAACGGAGTATGGCTGCCTATATTGCAGGGTCTAAAACCGACGGATCATGGAAACACAAACACACCCAGCATAACGCACACCTGAAAACGGAGTATGGCTGCCTATACTGCAGGGTCTAAAACCGACACATGTAAAACCCCACTTGCAATGCCAAACGCACGCAGAAAAAGGAAGGACAAACAAAGCTCACCTTGTCATCCAAATGCTTGGCAATCACAGTTGACTCAGTTGCAGAGCACGAAGAGGTTACAATCAGCTCCCTGGAATCAATAAATAAATAAACAAAAAAATTACCATAAATAAACCACAAGGACTCTTCACACGATCAAGCTTCTAATTCAAAATTCAACTGAAATAAATGTACATTTTCTGCCAAAAGAATTTTGTCTTTAAAAATTTCTACCACAAACCTTAAAAATGTTTTTGTTTTTGTTTTTTAAATAGCAATTTCAATAATTTCACATTCACACAATGTGAAAAGCATTCAGTTATCTCTTACATTATCCAGTATATCACAAAGAAACATCTCAGTCAGCAACGATACATGTACAAATGACAAATTCTTCACATGTCATCAAAATACAGAATAAAATACAGAGCAAAACAGAAAAAAAAACAACTCTTGCACTGTCTGTTAACCAGAGTTAAAAGTTTTTTTCCAACCTGTTTGTGACAGGAACTTAGCTCTATAAAATCAGATACTCAGACTGTATTGTATTGTATTATACTGTATTGTACTGTATTGTACTGTACTGTTTGTACTGTACTATAATGTTTTGCATTGCATTGCATTGCACTGTATGGTACGGTATGGTATGGTATGGTATGGTATTTGTATTTGTATTTCTTATGGTATGGTGTGGTATGGTATGGTATGGTATGGTATTTCTATTTGTATTTCTTTTTATCGGTGGGTTATGGAAACAAGAACATACCCAGCATGCACACCCCCGAAAACGGAGTATGGCTGCCTACATGGCGGGGTAAAAACGGTCATACACGTAAAAGGCCACTCGTGTGCATACGAGTGAACGCAGAAGAAGGAGGAGAAGAATATGATCTTTAATGATTTTTGGTGAAAAACCTATGCCGGGGTCCACCTTAAATAACATACTTACCGTGACCTAACTACTGCAGACTCCGGCAGGGGTCTGACATTCCTGTCCTGTGCAAACTACTATCCGCCTATGCAGAGAAAACGAGAGTACTACGGCTGATAACCTCCCGGAAGTAGGTAACGTCCCCTTTGTCCCCCTGGCTAGCGCCCTCTTCTTCCGGCAGCCATCTCGACACCTGTTCCTGTGCACTTCATACGGCTAAAGATTTCTTTTTTTTTTTTTCTTTTTTTTTTAAATAGAAAATAAGAAAAAAAACTTCAACATATATCTCTATATAAGAATCTTTACTGCATGTATTTCATCATCATGTGGCCACTTACCACTGCAGAAGGTACTGGAAAAAGTACTTTGCTTTCTGCTCTTCTCCGCTGCCAAAGCAGATGTCGTCATAGTTGATGTAGCTGGTGTTTCCCTCTTTCTGCAACCACAAACACATGCAGACACATGCACAAACACACACACACACACACACACACAGGCAAACACATGCGCAGATACACACATAAACACACACACACACACACACAGACATACACGCCCACAGTCTTAAACACAGCTGCTACAATACCATTGGTCAGACCAAGACAAATTCAAACACACTATAACAGCAACCACATTCTTCAAATTTCAGCTTGAAAAACAATTTCATGACTCCTTACAAAATTGTAAAAATCATTTCCAACATTTCAAACTGTACTAAAAAAAAAAAATAATAATAAAATAAAAAAGCTCTCAATAAACAGAAATTTGTAAAAAAAAAAAAAATAATAAATAATAATAATACATTCTTAAAGGAAAAAAAGGTGGAAACTATAGGTAATGTAACATGGTTCCTCTCTTTTTCTCCCTCTGCAGATCAGACACTTCTTCCACTTCATTCAAAATCTTCCCTGAAAACCCACTTCTTCAAAACTAATGTAGAACCACCACCACACACCACTCTACTGTTCTTGCGTACTTCTTGAATGTGTGTGCGTAAGTGTAGCCATCTTTGTAAAGCACCTACAGCCCTATTTACAGAATAGGTGCTATATGAATTCATATTATCTATTTTCATTATCACTACATACTCACATTTGAGACAGTTATCACTGCTGCACTGTGTATATCTATTCTCATTATCACCACATACTCACACTGGAGACAGTCATCACCACAACAGGCTGCACTGTGTATATCTATTCTCATTATCACCATATACTCACACTGGAGACAGTCATCACCACAACGGGCTGCACTGTGTATATCTATTCTCATTATCACCATATACTCACACTGGATACAGTCATCACCACAACGGGCTGCACAGTGTATATTTATCTATTCTCATTATCACCATATACTCACACTGGATACAGTCATCACCCTAATGGGCTGCACAGTGTATATTTATCTATTCTCATTATCACCATATACTCACACTGGATACAGTCATCACCCCAACGGGCTGCACAGTGTATATTTATCTATTCTCATTATCACCACATACTCACACTGGAGACAGTCATCACCACAACAGGCTGCACTGTGTATATCTATTCTCATTATCACCATATACTCACACTGGATACAGTCATCACCACAACGGGCTGCACAGTGTATATTTATCTATTCTCATTATCACCATATACTCACACTGGAGACAGTCATCACCACAACGGGCTGCACTGTGTATATTTATCTATTCTCATTATCACCATATACTCACACTGGAGACAGTCATCACCACAACAGGCTGCACTGTGTATATTTATCTATTCTCATTATCACCATATACTCACACTGGAGACAGTCATCACCACAACAGGCTGCACTGTGTATATTTATCTATTCTCATTATCACCATATACTCACATTGGAGACAGTCATCACCACAACGGGCTGCACTGTGTATATTTATCTATTCTCATTATCACCATATACTCACACTGGAGACAGTCATCACCACAACGGGCTGCACTGTGTATATCTATTCTCATTATCACCATATACTCACATTGGAGACAGTCATCACCACAACAGGCTGCACTGTGTATATCTATTCTCATTATCACCATATACTCACACTGGATACAGTCATCACCACAACGGGCTGCACAGTGTATATTTATCTATTCTCATTATCACCATATACTCACACTGGAGACAGTCATCACCACAACGGGCTGCACAGTGTATATTTATCTATTCTCATTATCACCATATACTCACATTGGAGACAGTCATCACCACAATGGGCTGCACAGTGTATATTTATCTATTCTCATTATCACCATATACTCACATTGGAGACAGTCATCACCACAACGGGCTGCACAGTGTATATTTATCTATTCTCATTATCACCATATACTCACATTGGAGACAGTCATCACCACAACGGGCTGCACAGTGTATATTTATCTATTCTCATTATCACCATATACTCACATTGGAGACAGTCATCACCACAACGGGCTGCACAGTGTATATTTATCTATTCTCATTATCACCATATACTCACACTTGATACAGTCATCATGACAACAGGCTGCACAGTGTATATTTATCTATTCTCATTATCACCATATATACTCACATTGGAGACAGTCATCACCACAACGGGCTGCACAGTGTATATTTATCTATTCTCATTATCACCATATACTCACATTGGAGACAGTCATCACCACAATGGGCTGCACAGTGGCATCAGCAGAGTGCCGCAAATAAGACGCCAAGTACGTGTAGGTGGATATCCACACCATATCCGTCACTGAAAAAAAAAAATAAAATAAAATAATCATTCAATCAATAAAACAAATCGAGGGGGGCACTCACTCACTCTGGCTCCACAACAAACCGATTATTGTCGTCAGAAGGCGGGCTTAGTAGGTGGTGTCCTAAGTAACGTTAAATCAGAACAGGCAACTGATAAACACCGCCGAAGTGACTCGGCAGCTGTGCAGGGTCTCCTCTAGTGCGTGGCCTCCTGGCGACCTAACACTGATAGTTTTTACTGTCTTTCCATGTTACAGTTTTAACCCTTGTTTTTAGTTTACTACAAATGCTCTAAAATTCTGTCCCCTCCTACATCTGTGACTGCCTTCAAAGACCTATACACCCCACCTCGCTCTCTGCTATCAGTTTCAGATCCACTCTCTTCCCGTTTTCGGCTATGGCGCCCGTCATTTCCTGTTGACAATTTCTCTAGCTTTCTGTTTACGTGTGTTTGTAAAGTTTTTGTCTTTCACTTCTCTGCATCAAAGCTACACATACGTGCTAATGGCTGGTGTGTACATGCTTTGATTTGTCTCTGCACAGTATACATACTTTCATATTATTACTTTTTTTTTAATAACCGTTACTATCATTATCATCATTGTTATCATTATCATCATTATCATTGGTGATCGCTAGATGGGCGCAATAGCCGAGTGGTTAAAGCGTTGGACTGTCAATCTGAGGGTCCCGGGTTCGAATCACGGTGACGGCACCTGGTGGGTAAAGGGTGGAGATTTTTACGATCTCCCAGGTCAACATATGTGCAGACCTGCTAGTGCCTGAACCCCCTTTGTGTGTATACGCAAGCAGAAGATCAAATACGCACGTTGAAGATCCTGTAATCCATGTCAGCGTTCAGTGGGTTATGGAAACAAGAACATACCCAGCATACATACCCCCGAAAACGGAGTACGGCTGCCTACATGGCGGGGTAAAAACGGTCATACATGTAAAAAGCCCACTCGTGTGCATACGAGTGAACGCAGAAGAAGAAGAAGAATTGATGATCGCTCATTCGTCTGTACTGCTCCTCATGTCTGGAACAACCTTCCACATCATGTCCGTTCATCCGACGCCATCATCTCTGCCTTTCATTCTTCACTATAAACTCCTCATTTCCAAGCCTGTCTGTGAGCACTCATGGTTTCTTAACTCTTTCCATACGAACGGCGAAAGAGACGACGTTAACAGCGTTTCACCCCAATTACCATCATCAAAATATTGCAAGCGGAAGGCTCTTATACTGAAGACGTGAATGGTGACAAAGAATACCACAATTCTGACGACGGAAGCTAAAGGTTGGGTCATTGAGACACCCACTGGACATCCGAGGGGTCTGTGTAGAGGAGAAGAGAGGACTGACTGTACTGAGTGAGTTAATTCTACACCACCACACCATGCCTGCCAACTCACTTGGCATATGTATGAGATATGAGACAGGGGGGAATGAGAGCTGGAAAGAGAGAGAGAGGGGGAGAGAGAGAGAGAGAGAAAGGCTATGAATATTCACATAATTTTCAACCTTTTTCTTTGATGTAAAGCTCCCTGGGCATTTACAAATGTGCATTATCATTATTTATCACAATCATTAATCATTTATTACTATTTTAATTATAATTCTGCGTTTGTGGATTGCAACTCCCACGTTCCGTTATTTGTGTAAGAGGAGCTTTTACATTACATACCATCGTTTTTACTCCACAGTGTTGACAACCAGGCTCCATGCCCATAGCGCTTCAAGAATATGCACTATAGCAAGATGTCTTAATAAATCAATGAATAATTTTTCTGGGCATCATCATCATCATCATCATCATCATCACCTTGGTGTGGCTCGGTGAAGATGGCAGGGGCAGACCACTCCTTCTTGGGCTTCATCTCGTGGTCGTACTGTGTGCAGGACCCGTCCGCTTTGCCCACCATGATCTGCTTGCCTTTAGGGCTCCAGCTCACTGAAAGAAAGGTGCGGCATCAGCGTCATCAACCACATCTTCATAGCTGACATTAAGAGGCATCATTAACTCACTCAGGACGACAAGTTTTCTCCCTTGCTTTTCCCCCACAGACGGCCCATTTGAAAGGGTTTGGAAAAAAAAATTACAACAAATACAAAATACAGAGTAAGAAAATGAAACTTTCAGAACTGGTTTATTACGTGTTGAGCTAGTACATATAAAAAAAAAATCAAATTTCTCATCTCATTTTTACAGTTTTGCCATATGTAGAAAATACTGCCAATTTTTCACCCCGAATCACCATACCCATGCTCGCTTTCTGCATTAAATTCACTTTCTTCTTCGTCATTGATCCACCTCTTCAATGTCCGACCCTTCAGTTTGTAGCATTTCAAGTACTTCAGCAACCTTAAAACATTGCCGTCGCTGCCTTGTTCGCTCCACAACATTTTGAGAAGAGCCTGCTTTGCTAACAGGCTGGCACGTGAGCAGACAACCTGTCAGTGACTTTGTCAGCGTGTGTGCAAGACGGGCCACACATGGCAGGCTGGCCAATCATACCATTCGATTGTGGAGTGACCCAGAATAGCGCATACAATGCTCACGCATTCCTTCGTCTGGAGAGAGTTAAACATTAACACCATCATCATCATCAAAATTAGCATGCATCATTAACGTTAATTATCGTTGTCTTTATCAGTAGTTTAACATTAAGGTGCATCATTTTCGTCATCTTCATCAGCAACATTAAGGTCCATCATTAGCATCATCATTGTGGTCTTTCTCCGTAACATTAGGATGCATCTTTTAGTTTATCAGTGACACTAAGGTGCATCAGTAACATTGAAAAAAAAAAAGTGCATCATTATCATTATCGTTGTCTTTGTCAGTAACATTAAGATGAATCACTGTCCTTGTTGTCTGGATTTTGTATTTGTATTTCTTTTTATCACAACAGATTTCTCCATGTGAAATTCGGGCTGCTCTCCCCAGGGAGAGCGCGTCGCTACACTACAGTGCCACCCTTTTTTTTTGTATTTTTTCCTGCATGCAGTTTTATTTGTTTTTCTTATCGATGTGGATTTTTCTACAGAATTTTGCCAGGAACAACCCTTTTGTTGCCGTGGGTTCTTTTACATGCGCTAAGTGCATGCTGCACACGGGACCTCGGTTTATCGTCTCATCCAAATGACTAGCATCCAGACCACCACTCAAGGTCTAGTGAAGGGGGAGAAAATATCGGCGGCTGAACCGTGATTCGAACCAGCGCGCTCAGATTCTCTCGCTTCCTAGGCGGACGCGTTACCTCTAGGCCATCACTCCACAATCAGTAACATGAGGATGCATCCTTATCATCAATTATGATCATCGTCATCATCATCATCATCATCTTATCAGTAACATTAAGATTCTTCTTGTTTTCACAGTGCCAGTCCAGCATGTCTGATAAATGATGCTGCCCTCTCCAAGTCCTGTCTGGAGCCATGGAGCTTGGTGAGTAGTAGGGTTGGTCTCGGCCACACGATGTTTCTGTGTTTCTAAGCCCCTTCAAGAGAAGGCCAGGCCTCAAGAATGTGTTCTGGTGTTTGATCTTTGAAACCACAGGAGCAGGTGGGAGAGATGGTGCCAGCTTCATTATCATCTGATACCATAATGGTCTAGAACCTCACTATCAACCAAGATACTGCAACAGTGTTTCGACAACACAAGTGAACCTCCAGCACCAGCACAAAAGAAAAACAAGAGAGGCAAGGCCTTCAAGACTCACTTGTGATAAATTAAGTCCCCTAGCATTAATTACAGAGTAATTTCCCTTTTTTACTATCTGCACCAAAACGTTTGCAAAATAAATAAAACTTCCATGCTTAGCAAAAGAAGTTCCTGTTTGAACAAAAAATGATAATAATGACTGCTCTTGTTGTTGGGTCAGAATATCAGATCAAAGTGCCAAGTTTAGAGAATACAAAAAATATAAATATAACAGTAAATGCAGTTTGCATATAATTAGGCTACATTTTTTTATTTTTGTGTGCCCATCCCAGAGGTGCAATATTGTTTTAAACAAGATGATTGGAAAGAACTGAATTTTTCCTATTTTTATGCCAAATTTGGTGTCAACTGACAAAGTATTTGTAGAGAAAATGTCAATGTAAAAGTTTACCACGGACACACAGACACACACACACACAGACAACCGAACACCGGGTTTATAAAACATAGACTCACTTTGTTTACACAAGTGAGTCAAAAACACCAAACCAAACCACTCACAGCAGGAGGCGGGCAATGAAATGGAAGCCTTCGGAGCAACGGCGTTGGTGACCTCCAGCAGGGTGACGTTGCCGTCAGTGACGCAGACCGCCAGCAGTGTGGGGAAGGCGGGGTTCCAGGCCAGGTCCAGCAGGCTGGCCCCGCCCACTGACGACAGCAGAAACTGGGCGAACGGGGCTGGCGCCGCTGCCTGCAGAAATCGCACACGCCACACTCATCAATGTCATCTCACTCAGGGAGTGATTCTGCTACGGGTACGAGTTCATTTGTATCATGATTACTTCCCCTGGGACATTATAAAAAAAAATTCTCAAACATAAACATCTTTTTTTTTTTTTTTTTAAAAGAGCACAAATTCTGTACCAGAAGCACTATCCACTGTGTCTAGAAGCATGCATTTAGAGAGAGAGAAGAGTGCAGCATCCGTTTCCCAGTTTAATTCAAGATTGATATTAAGAGAGTGGGAAGGTCCTCTCTCTCTCTCTCTCTCTCAACACCTTCTCCCAACCCACTTCCCTTACGGCCCCTCTCTCACCACCTCCCTCTGTTCAGCTTAACACACACACACACACACACACACACACACAATCACACACACACTCCATGCTACAGGCTGATAATAACCCATCCAGATATAATATAATAGCCCCTTTCCTTTGCCAAGCATGTCAGTTATCGTTTACACTGTGAGAAAGACGCCTGGGTATGACATCTTCACCGGCTCAGTGAAAGCCACTGAGGTGAAAACCTGCTTGCACAACACAATTTAACTACAAAATCCTGTAAATATTTACACTCTGCCATCTTGATTCCAATTGTCATACAGCATGTGCGACACCCTCATGGTAAGCATGGGTTGCGTGGAAACGGAAAGGCAGGCGTAAGTGGTCTGAACTAAAGGTATGGCAGAAGCCAACGCTAGCAGTGTTATAGAACAGCTAAACTAAATGTCAGTTTGGAAGATGGTTAACCACCATGTTGGGATCCCCACAGTTCCTCACCTACGTGAAGCCCTGCACACGTTGGTGGTGGCGGTGGTGTTTTTCTAAATGATCAGAATCCTCATGATCACTCACAAGTTAGTCTTTCTTTTGCCAAGTATATACATCCATACTACAGACCTACATGTTTGTACGCACATACACATGCATTCTTTTACACACACACACACACACACACACACACACACACAATGCAAACACTTGCAGGAAAATAAAACAACATACAACAGATAAGGTACACACACGCTCTTACACACACCTGTGTACAAGTATTCATGCATGCACGAATGAGCTAACACATAAACATACCAAAGGCACACAGACACAGACACACACACACACACACACCCATGCCATCCCCACCCCACATTCAGACACCATCCTGCATTTCTCCCAGCCACTGACCTGACCAGCGATGGCAGGAAGGTCAAAGAGCAAGAGGGTCAGGGTCTTGTCATCGTCAACGACAACCGACAAGGTCAAATCATCGCTGCTGACAGCCAAATGAACAATGAGAGCCCCGACATTTATCTGCCTGTCGCAAGGGATGTCCACGATGGCCGTGTTTCTCTCCCTTGCCTCAATCCTGTCATCTTGCTGACACACTGATCCAAGGCGCAGTATTTTCATCTCTGAAAAGCAAAATCAAATCACATCACAATTAAAGCTCCTTTAATACAAACACATAAACCTGAAACATTCCGGAACTAAGAACCATTGTCTGATCCAGCTTATGGCCACGCACCATCTCAAAAGGAGGAGTTTGTATTATACTCCATGTTTGGTGATACATATACTTACCATGTCAAACTGATGCAAACTAGGCCTATCGGTTTGCTCTGCTTGGCCAAATTTGGCTAACAGTGAAAAGACGTCTGCTCTTAGCCAATCAAATGCCTCTAAAAGCTATACGCACTGAATCATTCCTTTGGCCAAGGCTCTCCATGCCATCTTGTCAGGTTTACGCTCTGTCTCGTCTTACGCTTTTTTTTTTTTTTGGCTATTAAGCGTATTCATTTGGCCTTATTTTGCTGCACGCGGCTTGTGTTGATTGTATTCTTACATTCTGTGTACCTGATTCGACTCGTCTTTTCACTGTTAGCTCTCAAACACTAAACTCCAAAAAAAGAACCTCTTATCTGGACATCACCACTAAGAGTAAGACCATGAAAAGAAAATGGCGATGGACAGGTCACGCCCTTAGAATGCCACAAGGTCTACTTCCAAGAGCAGCCCTTTGCTGGACACTGGATAAAAAATCTTCTTCTTCTTCTCGTTTGTCATATGGAAGATGAAAAACTAGTGAGGAGACACAGTGAGGCATGGAGCAAACTGGTTGAAAAAGAACTGAAGGAGAACGGCTACACCTGGGGGAAGCTAGCTTCTTCTTCTTCTGTGTTCACTCGTATGCACACGAGTGGGCTTTTACGTGTATGACCGTTTTTACCCCGCCATGTAGGCAGCCATACTCCGTTTTCGGGGGTGTGCATGCTGGGTATGTTCTTGTTTCCATAACCCACCGAACGCTGACATGGATTACAGAGAATCTTTAACGAGCGTATTTGATCTTCTGCTAGCATATACACACGAAGGGGGTTCAGGCACTAGCAGGTCTGCACATATCTTGACCTGGGAGATCGTAAAAATCTCCACCAGGCGCCGTCACCATGATTCGAACCCAGGACCCTCAGATTGACAGTCCAACGCTTTAACCACTCGGCTATTGTGCCCGTCAGTAGCTAGCTAAGACGGCACAAGACAGGCAGCAGTGGTCCTGGAGATCTCTGATGGCGTCTTTTTGTGCCACGGAGCACAAAGAGGAATCACTAACTAAAATAATCACCATGGCAAAACATTCAATGATATCATCACAGACGAACTATGATAATGTCAGTTGGAACCCTGAAACTGAAAGAGGCCGATCCAGATTGTTTGAATATTCGAAACATTTCCTTTCCTTGCCTCAACTCCTTCTCAAGCACCCACCTGAAAACGCTCTCCTGTAGCATTGTTCTACAACAACAGTTTATACACCTGAACATCTCTGTTGTTAATTTTGTTTCTTCTTCTTCTTCTTCTTCTTCTGCGTTCACTCGTATGCACACGAGTGGGCTTTTATGTGTATGACCGTTTTTACCCCACCATGTAGGCAGCCATACTCCGTTTTTGGGGGTGTGCATGCTGGGTATGTTCTTGTTTCCATAACCCACCGAACGCTGACATGGATTACAGGATCTTTAACGTGCGTATTCGATCTTCTGCTTGCATATACACACAAAGGGGGTTCAGGCACTGGCAGGTCTGCACTTATGTTGACCTGGGAGATCGTAAAAATCTCCACCCTTTACCCACCTGGCGCCGTCACCGTGATTCGAACCTGAGACCCTCAGATTGAAAGTCCAACACTTTAACCACTCGGCTATTGCGCCCGTTAATTTTGTTTCAAACAACCAGCGACCACGGTAGAGTGGGACTGTGAAGGGTCACACATTGACAACTAAGAGTCTGCAGGTTCTGCCTCTTACCCCATCACAGGCATGTATACATGAATATCACTGTGGGATATTTCAGTCTGTGTCCTGCTCCTTCCTAGAACTAATGAGTCTGGTTTGAACTTCTCAGGGGGAAAGTGAGATCACCTCACAGAGTAAAATGCCTTTAACTTTCCAAACCTTCATCACTGAATATTATCTCAAAAGGAAGTTGTTAAATCGCTGTTGTTCCATCACTGGTGTTATCTGTTCCATGTCTGTGATTAGTGTAAGATTATGGCTTCAAATTCAAATCCATAAATGATGATAACTGATGACAATGTGGATCTTTAAAAACAAAAAACAACAAACAAACAAACAAAAAAACCAATGAGGTACCATCTGAAAAAAGTTCCAACTTCTCACACACAGACACACACACACACACACACACACGCTGAAACACATCAATGTGTTATATTTGTACATTACTTGTGCACATCTCCATCAGTGCATTTGTTTCATAAATAGTTCCATGTGAACCGGTGTGTGCAGATGTATTGTTTAAGACAAGACAGTTTACCTTCAACATGTGAGTGAAAAAGACAATGGCAGGGAATCATATCAGCATCATGGTAATATTCAACGACCTCAGACCTATTATTACAACATTAACCAAAAGACTTAATTACAGAAGAACAAAAACATGAGAAAAATCCCACCAAGATCACAGCAACTGCTATCATAATCATTATAAAAATTATTATTAAAAAAAAAAAAAAAGAAAGAAAAGCGTGACTGCGAACTGGCTTGACTAGACAACTAAACTTCCAGTCTGAGGGTCTTGGGTTCAAATACCACTTCTTTTTTTTTCTTTTTTTTACCAGTTTCTTCTGCTGGATTAAGCGTTTTTTTCAAATTTCCAAGGTCAACACATGGTGCTAATCTACAGGTCTGAGCCTGATTCCCTTGGCTTCATGCAAATATGGAAACACAAGCATACCCAGCATGCACATCCCCCAAAACGATTTTCAAGAGTATCACACCTAAACAGTCATAAAACTATGTAAAGCCCACTCGCACATCCATACAAGTGAACGTTTATAGACGATGAAGCCCATGAATGGGAAGGAGAAATGAAAATAATCATCATCATTACAATACAATCATCACCCTTTATCATCATCGTCTTGATCTTCATTACCATTGTTGCTGGCAGCAAAAATGAGATCAAACTTGGACGACACAGCAAGCTGCTGCAGCCTCTTCACAGGCAGGGGGCTGCTGGGTGTGGGATACAGTCGACATTTCACCAGCTGCCGGAACTCAAAATCCTGCACATTCAAAACCTTAAAACGTAACTGTCAGTCACAAAAACAATACAAAAAAAAAATGGAAGAACAGTATCATGAGAATGATATAAATCCTAGAGATTGTTGATGTAAATTTCAGGTGGTTGATTAATGCAGTTGCCGCTACATTACTTTACAGAAACAGTTCAGGCAACTTAATGAAAATAATTCATACAGGCCAAAGAGTACTTTGTGACTGTTTTCATTGTTATTTGCATTTCTGATAGCATTAAGTCTTCCAAAAAACTGTATTCTACATGCTTTTATGAACATGCACATATTTGAAATGTTTTTGTAGCATGAAAACTTTCTGAGATATCAACATTATAAATCAGCATGTTATCACTGTGAAATCAGGCCATTCGACACTTGACAAAACTGAATATTTTGCTATTTTGGAGGCACTGTCTCTCTCTAAGCATGTTCTTGAGTAGGCCAGAAAAAATTCAGAATAAACTAGGTATTGGTGGTACCAAGTACAGCAAAGAACAATGTGGTAAGTCTTCATCTTAAAATTTTATGACAGTCTAAAAATAGCAATTTGTTAAATCTGTCAAAACGCGTCATTTTTGCACATTTTTAGATGCCGTTTTCTTAAAAACTACTGGGTATAATGCAATGAAAATTTGCATGTGAACTTAGTTTTTTGTGTTCTTTCCAATGGTGTAATTAGTTTTTAGATATGTTGAAGTTCAAAATTTAAGTGGTCCTACCTACAAAGACACTGCTTTTCCAAGTTTCAGGACTCTCACTTTCAACCGACACAGGTCATATACCTGCTGATCATTCTTAAGCTCTACCATAACCTATACAAAGTGGTCTAGTTACAAGAATAACAATAATTCTCCAATTCCAGAGTGAATATTTTTAGAAAATGAATCTCAAAGACATAATCATTTTGCCAAACAGTCACTTGTCTAAGTTACAAGTTGGGTGTGTGTAGATGGTTGTTTGTGAGTGTGTGTGCAAGAACAGGTTTTAGCCTGTGCGTGTACATGCACACCTTAATATGTTTTAGTTTGTAGTAATTTTCATTAAGATTCAGTAAAAATAGCTATGACCCATAAAAATGGAAATAACTTTAAATGAATTTAAAGAGGTGTAGCTAATAGGAGCACTGCATCTTTTCCTTCAGCTATTACATTTCATTCAATCAAATTCAGCTGCAGTTTCTCAAGCATTCATCAGTTCATTCAGGCAATGCTACACCACATCCGCAAGGCACGGGTCTCAACCAAATGACCAGATGCTCAGCTAGATTTTCCAGTCAAACTTCAAAGGGCGAGATATAGATTCAAACCCAGATCCTCATGGACACTGTACTGGCAGATAAGGTTTTGCCAACTTTTCTCCTCAAATCCAAAATCTGCTGATTTGATGAACAACTCAGTTGTTCAGTTGTGGTAATGCATCAATAATAATCAGAATTATATAAAATGTAAATTGCTAATCTGTATCACAAATTTCAGTTATCAATCATGTTTGAAATTTAAGTATAGGGGTGGAGATTAACGAAGTGAAATCTTTCCTTGTTAAATATTTTAAAGTTCTGATGAATTTCTATTTTCGGTTTCGGAACAAACAATGACCTTGTCAAGATATGAAAATTCCCGTTCCATGAAAACAAATTTCACATAAACAGCATGATCTACAGCTTGTGTTAATCAATTTAAATACTAAAGCTTTTATGAGAATAACACGTATAAACTAACAAATCATTCCGAGTGGCGTTTTATTGTGAACGAGCCGAATCAGATTCACTGGCTGCAAAAATGCTCACACTTATAAAACAATATACAACTGGAAAGCACAACAGATAGCTTTTTTTTTTTTACCTTCACGTCTCTCTCGGGTGGTTCTCCACCTTGAGCCATGTCAACTTCCTTAAATTACACACTTCCAAATAAACCAAATCAGCGCCGCCAGCGCACGAGTGTGTCTTTCGGAAGCCAGCTTCCGGTTTCAGTCCAAATTTTTTCTCTCTTTACCGGAATTTGCCAAAATACTTTGTATCATTAATCGCCAACACACACACACACACACACACACAAACACCCTGACACACACATGCACTGTGACCGTCACACGGCCAAGTCAGTTCAGATTCAATGTCAGTGTCACCGTGACTGCAGTCGTCGGGCCGTATTCCGAGAAAAACAAACGAACTGACAAAAATTTGAAACCCAACAAAAAACAACAACAAAAAACGACAAACTGAAAAGGGGGTGGGAGGCATATCAGAACAGTTGTGAAAGGATAATCATATGAGCACTGACATACGGCCGTGGGCACTGAGTACACAGTAAGTATAACTTGAAGCACTACGCTCTCCGGTACAATAATACTAACGACTGATTTATATATAGAGAGCGGAGAGAGAGAGAGAGAGAGAGAGAGAGACTCTTTCTTTGCCGTTCCACTGAAATCCGTTCTTCAGTGACGGTCAGTCGACCCGGGCAGACAACTTTCGGTCACAGTCTCGCTTTCACAGAACCACCACCCACCCTGTCCCAATTGCCACTGGTCAGCCTTTCATCTTAGCAGCTCGGGCAGTCCGTTCGTTTTTCCACGGATTCCATGCAGTCATTTGTTTCACATCAGTACTCAAGGCGGCAACCCCCCAGCCGCCTCCCGGAGCGGGCAATCTCTCAGTCTTCATATTCTCTTCATTCTTTCTTAACAGTTCCCAGCTATTCACATTCACTTTCATGTCCTTCGAACATCCATCCTACTACACTCCCACCTGCCCAGTATTCCCACTGTAAGATTCATAACTCCCCGACTTCACCTGTCCATTGACGTCTGCTGATCAGTGTCCGCGGCGTTGGGGCACCCGCTGTGAAGACATAAATAATCGGTAATAATCATAACTCCCCGACTTCACCTGTCCATTGACGTCTGCTGATCAGTGTCCGCGGCGTTGGGGCACCCGCTGTGAAGACATAAATAATCAGTAATAATAATACTAATGATAGTATTTATATAGCGCTGAATCTTGTGCAGAGACAAATCTAAGCGCTTTCACACCAGTCATTTACACACATGCATAACTGAAACTGAAGATAACTGAGGAGAGGCAGGGGAGGGAGCTAGGCTATCTTGTGAAGAGGTGGGTTTTAAGGCCAGACTTGAAAGAGCTGAGTGCGGAGAGGAAGTTCATTCCAAATGCAAGGTCCAGAGACAGAGAAAGAACGGCGGCGTCTAACAGTGGAGTGTTAATGAATCTGGGTATGCGTAAACAGAGTGGATCCGAAGCCGATCGTAGAGAGCGAGATGGAGACGGTGAAGAAGGCCTTCACCACAAAGATAGGAAGGGGCA
>NC_134906.1:26254564-26264564 GCF_041734735.1 Babylonia areolata
TGACAGAAACATCCCAACAGAAACATCCCAACAAGGCTGACAGAAACATCCCAACCAGAAACATCCCAACAAGGCTGACAGAAACATCCCAACCAGAAACATTCCAACAAGGCTGACAGAAACATCCCAACAGAAACATCCCAACAAGGTTGACAGAAACATCCCAACCAGAAACATCCCAAGGTTGACAGAAACATCCCAACAGAAACATCCCAACAAGGTTGACAGAAACATCCCAACAAGGCTGACAGAAACATTCCAACAAGGTTGACAGAAACATCCCAACAGAAACATCCCAACAAGGCTGACAGAAACATCCCAACAAGGCTGACAGAAACATCCCAACAGAAACATCCCAACAAGGCTGACAGAAACATACCAACAGAAACATCCCAACAAGACTGACAGAAACATCCCAACAGAAACATCCCAACAAGGTTTGACAGAAACATCCCAACAGAAACATCCCAACAAGGCTGACAGAAACATCCCAACAGAAACATCCCAACAAGGCTGACATAAACATCCCAACAGAAACATCCCAACAAGGTTTGACAGAAACATCCCAACAAGGCTGACAGAAACATCCCAACAGAAACATCCCAACAAGGTTTGACAGAAACATCCCAACAAGGCTGACAGAAACATCCCAACAGAAACATCCCAACAAGGTTGACAGAAACATCCCAACAAGGCTGACAGAAACATCCCAACCAGAAACATCCCAACAAGGTTGACAGAAACATCCCAACAAGGTTGACAGAAACATCCCAACAAGGCTGACAGAAACATCCCAACAGAAACATCCCAACAGAAACATCCCAACAAGGTTGACAGAAACATCCCAACAAGGCTGACAGAAACATCCCAACAGAAACATCCCAACAAGGCTGACAGAAACATCCCAACAAGGTTGACAGAAACATCCCAACCAGAAACATCCCAACAAGGCTGACAGAAACATCCCAACAGAAACATCCCAACAAGGCTGACAGAAACATTCCAACAAGGCTGACAGAAACATCCCAACAGAAACATCCCAACAAGGCTGACAGAAACATTCCAACAAGGCTGACAGAAACATCCCAACCAGAAACATCCCAACAAGGCTGACAGAAACATCCCAACAAGGTTGACAGAAACATCCCAACCAGAAGCATCCCAACAAGGTTGACAGAAACATCCCAACAAGGCTGACAGAAACATCCCAACAAGGTTGACAGAAACATCCCAACAAGGCTGACAGAAACATCCCAACCAGAAACATTCCAACAGAAACATCCCAACAAGGTTGACAGAAACATCCCAACAAGGTTGACAGAAACATCCCAACCAGAAACATCCCAACAAGGTTGACAGAAACATCCCAACAAGGTTGACAGAAACATCCCAACAAGGCTGACAGAAAGATCCCAACAAGGTTGACAGAAACATCCCAACAAGGTTGACAGAAACATCCCAACAAGGTTGACAGAAACATCCCAACAGAAACATCCCAACAAGGTTGACAGAAACATCCCAACAGAAACATCCCAACAAGGTTGACAGAAACATCCCAACAAGGTTGACAGAAACATCCCAACCAGAAACATCCCAACAAGGTTGACAGAAACATCCCAACAAGGTTGACAGAAACATCCCAACCAGAAACATCCCAACAAGGCTGACAGAAACATCCCAACCAGAAACATCCCAACAAGGTTGACAGAAACATCCCAACCAGAAACATTCCAACAAGGTTGACAGAAACATCCCAACCAGAAACATCCCAACAAGGCTGACAGAAACATCCCAACCAGAAACATTCCAACAAGGTTGACAGAAACATCCCAACCAGAAACATCCCAACAAGGTTGACAGAAACATCCCAACCAGAAACATCCCAACAAGGCTGACAGAAACATCCCAACCAGAAACATTCCAACAAGGTTGACAGAAACATCCCAACCAGAAACATCCCAACAAGGTTGACAGAAACATCCCAACCAGAAACATCCCAACAAGGCTGACAGAAACATCCCAACAAGGCTGACAGAAACATCCCAACCAGAAACATCCCAACCAGAAACATCCCAACAAGGTTGACAGAAACATCCCAACCAGAAACATCCCAACAAGGTTGACAGAGAGATCCCTACAAAGCTGTCAGAAAGATTGAAAAATAAATGAGACTCGTGTGTGTGCTTTCATGTGCGTGTGGTGCACACAGTGTACATGTGTGTGCACCAATAGAGAACTGCCTGCTAAAGAGTTCCGATTTGGAAAAAATTAATGCTCGAGAAATGTTCGGTGGATGGTTCAGAAGCCCATGTACATCACTTACCTATACAACACTACTTTTGTGTACCGTCACCGAATTCATTCCGAATCCTTTGGGGCGCCTTCGAAGCTTTGTCAACCACCTTTCTCCAGTCCTCGCGTCTCTCGGCCGCTCTCAGGGTGTCTCTCAGCTCCATGCCTGTCCACTCTCGAATGTTGTCCTCCCATCTCTTCCTTTGTCTGCCTCTTCTTCTTCCTCCCCTCACTGTGCCTTGTAAGATTGTTTTAGCAAGACCAGAGGAGCGTGTGACATGACCAAACCACTTCAGTTTTCGTTGTCTGGCGAGTGTTTGAAGGTCAGTATAGGGCCCGATTTCATTGCGGATGCGTCTCTTGACTTCTTCATTCGTGATGTGGTCTTTGTATGAGATGCCTAAGAGTCTTCGGAAGCACCTCATTTCTACAGCTCTTATTCTTCTCTCTAAGTCCGCTGTGAGGGTCCATGATTCACATGCATATAAAAAAGATTGACATGACCAGAGAGCGCATCAGTCTGATTTTGGAACTGATGGCGATTTTTCTGTTTCTCCAGATGGGTTTGAGCTTGGTCATTGCGGCTGTGGTCTGGGCAATTCTTGACAGTATTTCTGGTTTTGATCCCTCGTCTGTCACGATAGATCCCAAATATTTGAATCTGTGAATGACGGGCGCAATAGCCGAGTGGTTAAAGCGTTGGACTTTCAATCTGAGAGTCCCGGGTTCGAATCACGGTGACGGCGCCTGGTGGGTAAAGGGTGGAGATTTTTACGATCTCCTAGGTCAACACATGTGCAGACCTGCTAGTGCCTGAACCCCCTTCGTGTGTATATGCAAGCAGAAGATCAAATACGCACGTTAAAGATCCTGTAATCCATGTCAGCGTTCGGTGGGTTATGGAAACAACTGAGAACATACCCAGCATGCACACCCCCGAAAGCGGAGTATGTCTGCCTACATGGCGGGGTAAAAACGGTCATACACGTAAAAGCCCACTCGTGTGCATACGAGTGAACGTGGGAGTTGCAGCCCACGAACGAAGAAGAAGAAGAAGAAGAAGAAGAAGAATCTGTGAACATTTTCAAGTTTCTGGTCTTTGATTTTGAGTTCTGATGTGAAGTTGCTGTTTGTCATCACTTTTGTTTTTTCCCCCCGCTGATTTCCATACCAAATTTTGTTGATTTTTCTTCTAAGCGGTTCACTAAGTCTGTTAGTTCTTGCTCGTGACCAGCTAATCGTGTACAAAATTCATAAACAATTAAAGACAAATAAACAAATAGAAAAAAGTGATCAACTACTGCCACACACATCCAGACACAACCATCCAAAACACATGTTTACATCACAACTCTTGCCATTTTATTGATTCAGGTTGCAGTTTTTCTTTCTACAGTTTTAAGCAGGCTGAGTAAGATGCATTTGTTTTTTTCCCCCCTTCTTTCTTTCTTTTTTTATTTTTTTAAATTAAAAAAAATATATATATTGATGCAATGGGGGGAAAAAAGGATGATGCTGTATAAAGGTTTAAGAATGGCTGTATACTTGTGTGTGTGTGTGTGTTGTTGTTTGTTTGTTTGTTTTTTTTTTTTTTTTTTGCAATCATCTTCTGTTATGTACAATATATTGCCTTCTTCTTGGTGAAACATTGATCTTTTTTCACCCTCTTTCTCTACGAGACTTTTAAAAAAAAAAATTAATTTTTTTTATAAGAAATAATTTGTGAAATAAGAACAAGAATATGTTGTCTGTGAGGTGGAGAGTGAAGGGAGAGGAGGGGGTGGTGGTGGTGAAGGAGAAAAAGTTCACATGCCCACCCCTCTTCCCCCCCCCCCCCCCCCCCCCACCCCCCCCCCCCCCCAAACAATGTGTATGCAATCACACGCATGTGTGGGCATTAGAAGAAAAAAAAAAAAAGAAGAAAAAAGTCTGGCCAGGCGAACAAAGCTTCTGAATAAATGCAATGCTTGCACGAGTTGTGCATACTGTATACAGGGTACACATGTGTGTGTGCATCCACACACACACACACACACACACACACACGCAAGTCATGATGATCATAATCATCATTTCTGTAATTGTCTTGATTATGTGTACACTGACAAAGGGATGCAACAAACAGTGTCCAAGGAAAGTCCAAACTTTGAACAGGAGGACGGATTGTGGGGGGTGGGGGGTGGGGGTGGGGGGGGTGGGGGCGGGGACGGAGGAGGAGGGGGGAGGGTAAGTGGGGAGGGAGTGGTGGTGGAAGCGATATGTAAAATGTGGGTCAACGTCAACAAGTATCACAATAGAGAGAGATTATAATGAACCCTTTTGCTGAAGGAGTATAATGATAAATGATGATAATAATAAGAAGAAGAAGAAGAACAACAACAATAATAACAATAATATATAAAACACACAATAATGAATAAACCCTGAAAAGAATTACCCTTATGCTGAAGGAGTATAATGATAAATGATGATAATAAGAAGAAGAACAACAACAACAATAATAACAATAATGTATAAAACACACAATAATGAATAAACCCTGAAAAGAATTACATGGTTCACATTCGTCAACTCTTCTTCAGGTTCATTACGCTCATAAAACATGTATTATTTGCAGACATAGCAAGAGAAAGAGAGAGGAAGGGGGGTGGGGGTGGGGGTGGGGTTCCTGCTCTGTGACCACCACTAACTCTCCAAAGAGACAGGAGCCTGTATTTCTTGCAGAAAAATCTGTTGTCACACACACACACACACACACATACACACCACACACGAAATCTAATACAATATAATTACAGCCAATATTTGGAGGTGGGGGGACATGGGGGGGGGGGGGGGGTGGGGGTAGCGGCGATTATTCAGTTAATGAAACATGACCTTTTTTTTTCTTTTTTTTTTTTTTAATGTAGTTGAATTATTTCCCTTTTCTGTCTGGTTTTGTTTATATGCTTCATGTTTTTTGTTGTTTTTTTTTTTCTCATGTCAACTAATTTTTGTCTTGTATTCAGAAATACTAACGAATATTTTCTTTATTCTCTAAGAGGCAGAGAAGGTGAGAGAGAGAAAGAGAGAGAGTGAGAGAGAGGGTGTTTTGTGTGTGTGTGTGTGTGTGTGTGTGTGTGTGTGTGTGAATGTGCATGAGTGCATTTGTGTGTGTTTTTGACGGGCGCAATAGCCGAGTGGTTAAAGCGTTAGACTGTCAATCTGAGGGTCTCGGGTTCGAATCACGGTGACGGCGCCTGGTGGGTAAAGGGTGGAGATTTTTACGATCTCCCAGGTCAACGTATGTGCGGACCTGCTAGTGCCTGAACCCCCTTCGTGTGTATATGCAAGCAGAAGATCAAATACGCACGTTAAAGATCCTGTAAATCCATGTCAGCGTTCGGTGGGTTATGGAAACAAGAACATACCCAGCATGCACACCCCCGAAAACGGAGTATGGCTGCCTACATGGCGGGGTAAAAACGGTCATACACGTAAAAGCCCACTCGTGTGCATACGAGTGAACGCAGAAGAAGAAGAAGAAGGAGAGTGTGTGTTTTTGTGTATGCATGTGTGTGTGTGTGTGTGTGTGTGTGTGTGTGTGTGCGTGCGTGTCCATATATCCCTCATATTTCATGGACAAACAAAGCACAACACCATCAATCAGTTACGCCATGCCATGTATTCCATCCTCTCTACTGTTTCTCTGAAGGCTTACAGTTTCAACAATCATGAGAGTAATAATAAAGTATATATATATATATATACACTACAGGGGAAAAAAAAAATCACCTCAATTAATTATCGTTTATACAAAATAGAAACAATAATCTGTAAATCACCATCGAGTCTTTGTGTCAAATCACAACTCCAAACTGATCTCAAAAAATCCATAGGTGCTATTGTCTACCTAGGAGATACATTAAAATCTGTCTCAAGTTAAAAAAAAAAAAAAAAAGGGCAATTAAAACAAATATGAAAAAAAAAAAAAAAAAAATCAAACAGTCATCCTTCCAAAACCAAACAAAAACCAACCAAACAAACAAACAAAACAACAACCCAAAAAGATACAAAAATTGCTGACAAGAGTTTTTCAGGTTTTCATTTCCTTGTCCTTCAAACGTAATGAAATATAACTACATGTTCAATATAAAAAATCAGAAATCGACCTACCAAGTAAAATTGATTAAAATGTGAAAGGAACAGCAGAACAGCAAGGCAACTGGAGCACCTGAATTACAAAACGAAAAAAAAGGTTTCCATTACAAAGTGAACAGGATTTCAAAAACTCCTTTATTTACTGATCACTGTTGCATTGAAATGAACTGTAAAAAAAAAATGTTGTCATGACAGATTTCTCTCTGCGAAATTCAGGCTGCTCTCCCTCACAGAGTGTGCAGTGCCACCCCTCATTTTTCTTCTTATATGTCTTCCTGCAAGTGTTTTTTTTTTTGTTTTCATATCAACGCGGATCTTTCTGCAGATTTTGTTTTGTTTTGTGTGTTGGTTTTGCCAGGGACAACCCTTTTGTCGCTGTAGGCATACTTTTATATATATGTGCTTTAAGTGCATGCTGGACATGAGTTTATCCGTCTTATCTTTAAAGACAAGCACCCAGACCACCACTCAAGGTGTAGTGGAGGGATGACGGGAAGGGGGGGGGGGGGATCGGGGGGGGGGGGGGGGGGGGAGGAGTGGGACTTGAACCTACAGACACTTACTACCTTGTCGGGTGCATTACCACTACACCACCCCTCTGGTAAGAAAGATAAGAATCAAGGTGTCACTGCATGGTTCATACAGGTTTGTGATTGCGAAATAAAAAAAAAAAAAAAAAAAAAATAAAAAAAAACCCAAAGAAGTTTTAAAAAAAAAAACCCTTTGAAACCCAAAGGCCACAAACTTTAAAAACCATCTTGTCTGAAACCCCCAGACGAGACAGCAAGGTGTATCCCCCAGCTGAGATAGCAAGGTGTATCCCCCAGATGAGATAGCAAGGCGCATCGTAACTTACGTGTTAGCCTGCTGTGTCATACTTACGCTGAAGTTAACTGCACTTCAAAGAAGACGAACCAAAGGTTCAGTCTTGTTTGTTTACAGGAGAAAGGAAGTCTCTACCTACAGCGCTCTGTGCAGGTCCTGAAAAATAGCGCTTAGTGCCCTCTGTATGAATCATCGTCTGCTACGCTGTTCTGACCAGGTATCGTCACACCGTGGTATTTTGTCCCTTGAATGAATTGTTGTCTGCTTCAGTAATGGGGTCTGTACTTTGAGCTGGAATGATCCTTTTGGAATTTTTTTTCTCCTCTTTTTCTCCTTATTTTTCTTGGAACAGTCTTCTACTGTGCTTTATTCATTATTCCCCAACAGAAATGATGGAGCCAAAGTTAAAATAAAATTGGATTAAAAAAAAAAAAAAAAAATTTATTTTAAAAAAAAAAAAAAAAAAAAAATCAAAGACTTAAAAAAGTCATGATCGTGTCATTTTTTTTATGTCTTTTTTTTACAAAAAAAAAAAAAAAAAAGGATAAAAGCTTTAAAACCTGTATGAACCATGCACTAATTTGACAGGAAATCATGTACGTTCCAATCAAACAATTTAACGATGAATAAGTAGAAATGAAGAAAGTACAGAGCAGATGAAAGACATTTACATTGTATGTGTGTGAAAAAGTACAACCAGGATAAAAAAAAATGTTCATAAAATGAAACATTCAAGATTGCATGGCATTGAAACTGATAAGCTGCAAACATGAAACAATGGATGATTTTTAAAAGAAAAAAAGACGGGCGCAATAGCCGAGTGGTTAAAGCGTTGGACTGTCAGTCTGAGGGTCCCGGGTTCGAATCACGGTGACGGCGCCTGGTGGGTAAAGGGTGGAGATTTTTACGATCTCCCAGGTCAACATACGTGCAGACCTGCTAGTGCCTGAACTCTCTTCGTGTGTATATGCAAGCAGAAGATCAAATACGCACGTTAAAGATCCTGTAATCCATGTCAGCGTTCGGTGGGTTATGGAAACAACAACATACCCAGCATGCACACCCCCGAAAACGGAGTATGGCTGCCTACATGGCGGGGTAAAAACGGTCATACACGTAAATGCCCACTCGTGTGCATACGAGTGAACGCAGAAGAAGAAGAAAAGAAAAAAAACAACCCAAAACATATATCAAGTTGGTATGAACTACCTTGAATAAAAAAAAACAACAACAACAAAAAAACAGCATGCCTTTCGATTTGCCTGTGAAGGTATAAAATGTACTAATCTCTGACATATCAACACTGAAAAAAAGAAATGTTTATCTCAATATTTCATAAACTACTGTGGATTTAAAATTTTCCTTTTGAAGTGCACACAGGAACATGAACGCATACACATATATGGAACAAAAAGACAAGTGCTAGTGCCACAGACGCACACATTTGCATACACATCCACGCACACACACACTCACAAGACAAACAAACTTTATGATAAAGTAAAGTAGCTTCAAACAGTTGGATAGCTTCTCTTTATTTTTTTAGAATTATTCTTTTAAAAAAATCTTGTTTGCCATTTCCAATGCTGGCAGACCTGGGAATTTTCCAATACTGTTGTTTTTCATATTAACTGATATGTAATACATAGTTTAACAACCTGTACCTATGTTCACAGAATTCTCAAACTCGCTTGTAAAAGCACATATAGTTCTTTAAATCTATCAATATTACTTATTATTCAGGACATTTTTTGTATTGCTAGCAGCCGTAGATACTGAAAAAAAAAAATATATATACAGTATAATTATCTGAAAACGTCTCGAGTGTTCATCAAAATATTGCATTCACAATAAAATTAAAAAAAATACGGCGACTTTCTCTCTCCACTTTCTTTTCCCTTCTGTCACGACAACTGATTCTTGCATTGATTCAATTTATCTGATCATCGCTTACTGAACAGAAAGCTCAAAATAAGGTATTTTGGCTTCTGCTCTTCTTTTCTTTTTTTTTTTTTTTTTTTTTTTTGCTTGGGGGTGGGGGGAAGGTGGGGGGATATAATTTTTTTTTTTAATTTTCCTTTTCATTAGACAAAGTCCCAATACTACTACTAATAATAATAATAATAACAATAATAACAACAATTATAATGGCTACTATAACTAGAATACTACTTGTTGATTGTTAAATTGGGTTGTTTTTTTTTGTTTTTTTTGTTTGTTTGTTTTTTTTTTTTGCTGTTTTTATTTTATTTATCAAGAACATATCAAGAGTTTTATACAATCCATTACGATGGATCTGATGAAGGCAAATCAATGGCGCAACATGGAACCGGAACCACACACAACAATAAACATAGCAAGCATCATCATCATCATCATCATCATCATCATTATCAGACACAACACAAAAAATAAATATTCCGGCCAAAAAAAATTTTGTAACCATCACAAAACAGCAAAGATAGAAAAATATCCTTGGCCTTCCAAACAAACTTGATGAACGATGCGTGCTTCTTCCGTTCCAAGTTCACAACAATCAGTAGCTCATGCGACAAAACTTCTGGGCTTGATATAGCTTGGTTGGTTAACATCTTCAGGTGTGAAAACATGTCCTCTCATTTTCATTTTTTTCTCTTTTGTTCTCAAGTCCTTTTTTTTTTTGTTTGTTTGTTTGTTTGTTTGTTCAGGTAACTGGGTAAGGTAAAGATAAAAGAAAAAAAAAAACGAAATCAACAACCATTAT
>NC_134906.1:26277064-26284564 GCF_041734735.1 Babylonia areolata
TCTGCAGCGACTTGGTCACGCGCAGCTCGTGCACGGACGGCACGCGCCGCAGCGCCGGGTCCTCCCCCTCCTCCCCGACCTCGTCCAGGTTGGTCTCCAGGGTGCACAGGCTCTTGGACTTCTGGTGCTTGCGGTGCGCGAACCGCCCCTTGCCCGTGCTCTTGTGCGTGTGGGAGGGGCCCAGGCTCAGGCCCCGCCCCCGGGGCTCGTACTCGTGGTCCAGCTCCTCCCCTTCCTCGAGCTGCGCGTTCACCACCAGGTCCGACATGCTGGCCGAGCGCTGCAGCGGCTGGTGGGACTGAAAGAGGTGATCAAAAATGTCTAGGTTAGTCTCGGGGAAAAAGTTCGTCTCTAGCGTCTCCCCGGTGTCTATGTCCGTTTCCACGAGCGACGTCACCGACCCGAACCTACGCAAGTGTCTCGGAAGGTCAATCTGGAGGTTCTCGATGGACAGGGTCTTGTCCAGGATGCAACGGCGCCCCTCCGGGGTCAGGATGCAGCCTTCGTGGAGGTGGTCCACCAGCGACCTGTCGAAGGACGACTCGGACTGGCGGGAGTAGTTCAGCATGTAGTGAAGCTTCTCCAGCTGGTCCTGGCTGCTGAAGGAGGAGGTGGGCCTCTTGTTGGGCGACTTGTACAGCCTCTCCTTCGCCTGCTGCTGGGAGGCCTTGTGCGCGGCGAACTGCTCGTGCAGCGAGGTGTTGGGGCTGGCGTCCAGGTTCTCCGAGCTGAGGAACTGCCGCCTGGAGGCGTTGATCTTGAGCCGGCTGGGGAGCACGATGTGGTCCGGCAGCGTGAATGGAGCGATCATGGGCCGGGTGTTGGTCTTCTGCATCCGCCGGATCTCTTTCAAGCTCCGTGGGCGCTTGTCCTCTTTCGCCGTCAGTGGTGTGGACTGCCTGGGTTTGAGCACCAACTCCTCGTCCTCGTCGTCGTCGTCGTCGTCGTTGAGAGAGGAGTGAGAGTCGGAGTCGGAGGCTTCCCTGTGGAACACGTCCTCTTCGTCGCCAGGGTGGGTGATGTGGATGGAGGGGGACTCGATGGTGTCGCCCAGGGACTTGCTCCTGGGCATGGGGGTGGGGCGGGACACGGAGCGGGGTTTGGGACGAGGGGGTTTCTGGGACAGTGTCACTGGTTCCTGGGACAGCGTCACCGGTTTCTGGGACAGTGTCACTGGTTCCTGGGCCAACGTCACCGGTTTCTGGGACAGTGTCACTGGTTCCTGGGACAGCGTCACCGGTTTCTGGGACAACGTCACCAGTTCCTGGGACAGCGTCACTGGTTCATGGGACAGCGTCACCGGTTTCTGGGACAGCGTCACCGGTTTCTGGGACAGCATCACCGATTTCTGGGTCACCGGTTCCTGGGACAGCGTCACTGGTTTCTGGGACAGCGTCACTGGTTCTTGGGACAAGCGTCACCGGCGCTGGGATCTCCATCATGAACCTCTCTCTGGCACTCAGTTCCTTCTGAGGGCTCGGTTCTCCTGTCTGCAGACTCAGTGTTTCTGCTCGTGGGGTCGTTTCTTTCCAGAGGCTTGCCTCAAACCGTGGACTGGTCTGTACCTGTGGACTGCTTTCTATCCTCAGAGACTTGGTTTCCATTGGTGGTTTCCCTTCTGTTGGGCGGTTCGCTTCTGCCGCCATGTTCTCCTTTATGTCAGTGTCACTGGCGTCTATGTCCGGAATGTCGTCACTTCTGTTCCCGTCACTTTCTTCTTCTTCTTGTTCTGCCTCTTCCTCCTCCTCTACTTCTTTTTCCTCATCCTCCTCTTCTGATTCTGATTCTTCTTCTTCCTCACTTGTGTCCACATTTTCATCTTGCTGGTTAAAACTGTGTTGGTCTTCTCCTTCAGAGGACTTATTATCCCTTTCCAGGCATGACAATCGCCTCTCCTCTTGTGTCAGGTTTGCTGAATGTTTCAAACGCTGAAGTCCGACTGACAGGCGAAGCGTCGAGTTTGACTGTGTCTTCTTTTCTCTCGTTGTGAGGAGAGGACAATGATGGCGGTTCTTCTGTGATTTTCACGGGTGAGTGAATCTTCTCTTTGTGCAGGAGAGCCGCTGGCTGGAAGAAGAGGATGGGAGGGGCCTCATCCAGACGTGCCGTGCTCTGGGGAAGTGTTGAATAGTCTCCACCTGACGGGTCTGGTTTTGTAGTAACCTGAACGTCCGCTGCGAACTCTGATGCCTTGATGTCCCTCTCAGGGTAGCCGCCCTTTCTTTCTTCCGCCTCTTCCTCGTCGTCTTCTGTTCTTTCTGGGTTGTAGCCCCTGTCTTTGGAATCATCGGTACTGGGCACGTGATCATCGCTCGTATCGTTCCGGTCGTCGTGCCAGTTCTTCCTGTTGCTCCTTCGTCTTTTCCTGTCGCTGTTTCTGCCGCCACTGTCGTCCCGTCTTCTTCTCCTCTCCTCCTACCGCTTCTGCTGTCCCCTTTATCATCAGATCTGTCTGATGTGTCGTCGTCACGTTCGTCCGTCTTCCCTTCCGTTCCACTTTGGTCCCCAGACAATTTGGGAGACGGCTGCACAGTGGGCGGTAACCGCACCGGTGTTCCCACTCTGCAAGAAAGCGAAATCCTTCTCCATCTTCTCCCTGGCCTGCGTGCTGTCGATGTCGAACGAAGCGTCCAGCACGTCCCCGCTGCTGGGCTCCGCCTTGGAGTCAGAGCAGACATCCGCCGAGTCTGAGCGGAAGAGGTGGTTGGCCACCGAGGAGACGGCTGGCATGCCGGACTGGGGGAACTGGAACACGTCCGCGTTGGGCGGAGACACGAGGTTCCCGCTCAGGATGCAACCCTCGTCCACGTCGGGAGCTTTGATTGGCAGAGTCGCCGAGTTAAGCTCCGCCCCCGAGCAGCTGGGTCTGTGCAGGTTGTGGACGAAGGTAGAGTACTCGTCGCTGGACACGTCCTCGTCCTCCAGCGCCTCGTAAGTCTCGCTGGTGAAGGGGACCGAGTTGATGAACGATTCGAAATCCGGCGCCATGGGTTGGTCCACCATGAAGATCCTTCTCTCGCTCCGGATGCTCTCCGATTCACACCTGGTGAAGGTGTATCCTCTGGGAGTCACCTCCACTGCGCTGGACTCCGCAGCGTCGGAGTAAGGACCCTGAGGGGCAGGGGGCGCTGCTTCAGTCACGGGGCTTTCCTTCATCACGACAGAAGTGCCGATCCTGGTGGTGGCGCTGTAGGACATCCTGACTTGCGGCCCAGCCTCCACGAAAGGGGGCATCGAAACGGTCGGTGATTCCGCCACGGCCAGCGATTCCTTGCTGTCCGGTCCCTGCTGCGGGGTGCAGGTGATCCGGGTGTTCGTGTGGGACAGCACGACAGCCGTCGGCATGGAGATGGTCGGCGAGTCCGACACCACCACGACACGCGCGCTGTCCGGAATCACTGGGGCGGAAAACACCGGCCTGGAGACTGTCGGAGATTCGTCCAGAACCTGGACTGAATCCCTGGCCAAGCCAGGCAAGGTGGTCGGTTTGGTGGCGTAGGGAGAGGGGGACGAAAAGGAGGGAGGGGGTGGGGAAGTGGACCGAGGAGGGTCTTTGTTGTCACGTGCACGGTCAGGGCTGACATGACGGCGGCGGCCAGCCCTCCGGGAGAAGGGCTCCTCCTCTAGCTCCGTTAGGAACGAGTCGATGGATCTGTCCGACTTCTTCCCGGAGCTCCTGTCCAGGTCAGCCTCGGCCTCGTCCCTGGCGCTGTGGAACGACTGCTGGTCGGCGTCAGAGTCACAGGGGCTGTTCCTGTGCGAGCCTGGATCAAGGTCAGGGTCAGGTCTTCCTCTGCCTGTGAAGGAGTCCCTGTCGAGCTCAATCCTTTCCTTCGAAGCATCTTTTTCTCTTCTGACCGAGTCTTTGAAGGAGTCGTTTCTGCTGTCATCTAATGATTTGTAGCGGGAGTCTGTATCGCTCTGTCCGCTCCTGTTCAGGTCGTGTTCGGGTCTTGGAGCTCTGTGACTGCTACCGACTCTTCTGACAAAGGGCTCCTCCTCCAACTCCATCACGAAATCGTCTCTACCTCTGCTCACACTATTTCTGTCAGATTTTGTGTCGTCTCTCCCTCTGCTCACACTACCTCTGTCGGATTTAGAGTCTTCCTCGTGGCTATCTGAATGCCAGTTGTCTCCATCTATATCGGTTTCCATCTTGTCCGGTTTGTTGTTGTTGGTTTCCAAGGGTGTAGGATTTTTGACGTCATAGCCGTGAGCAGGAGGGGCTGAATACACCGTGAGGTCAGTCTCAGCAGGGGTGGGAAACCCGGGATCTGTTTTCAAGGGTGGCAAAGATTTCCTGTCATCCGGGGCGAAGTATGTTTTGTTTGTTTCCACGGGGGCCAATTTCCTATAGCTCCCCCCTCCTCTTCTTCTCGCGAAAGGCTCCTCTTCCAACTCAACGAGGAAGGGGTCAGCTTTCCGCTTCACCCCTCTGTCACTGTCAGAATCCACGATTGTGTCGGAATCGTCTGTGGCTGGTGTTTGATGAAAACTCTTTCTGTCTGTTTTTTCCATCGTAGCGGTGTCTTTATTACTTCTTTCTTTTCTAAACACTGGTTCTTCGTCCAAGTCGGTAACTAAAGGATATGGTTTGTCCTCGTCATCCAAGTCAGTGACAAGAGGGTTGGTGTTGACGTACCTTCTGTCCTGTTTGGAGTCACCTCTCGTGTTTGTGTCCCACGTGGAACGTTTGCTGGGTTGCGTTTTGAACGTGTCCACCTCTCTCTTCTTCGTGTCATCAGCGGAAGTGTCTCTTTTGGGCGATCTGTCTCTACCGCGCCCTATCCGCCTGGCGAAAGGCTCGTCCTCGAATTCCGTGAGGAAAGAGCTTATGGCACTTGGTGTTTCTTGGGAAACTTTCCTCTTTCTCTCCATGTCTGAACTACTGTCACTGTTCGCGTTCAAGTCTCTCACAACACTGTCCAAATCAGTCTCTTCGAACACGTATCCCGAGGGGAAATGTCTGTTGCGAAATGCGTCTGAATCACTGACGTGTTTATAATTATCTCTCGAAACAGCCGTATCTCCTTGTGTGGTAGTGGTGGAAGGGCGTGAGTACGAAAGTTCAGTGTGTGGGATTTGTGTACTCACAGCAGGCGCCTGTGGTCGGTGTGCGCGCAATGGCTGAGACAGGAGGGCGACAGGTGTGCTCACGTTGTCTCCGCCCGCCTCCCTCTCCTCTCCCTCGATGTTATCGATCGTTGAATCGTTATCCTCCTCTTCTTCCTCTTCTACTTCATCGTCCCTGCTGTTCCTGTCCACAACACCCCTTTCCCACCCACCCCTGGCCGTTGAAAGTCGCAGGTGGTTGTTGGCATCAAACACACTGTACAACACCTCTTCGTCGTCGTGTTCCGGGTACAGGTCAATCTGGTTACAACGCACACCACCACCACCACCGTACCGTTTAGGGGAAGACAACCGTTTCTCACACACAGGGCTTTCAGGGGCTGTTGCTGGTGGAGGGAAAAACACGTTGGGGCCGTGGAGAGGGGAGGACTCCAAACTGGAAGGCACAGACCCTTTGTGGATCACTGTCTGCACGGATTCATCACTCTCCGAATCGTCATCTCCCCATGTAATCACGTCGTGGTCGTTGTCGTGGTCGTTGTCGTTGTCGTTGCTGTCGCGGGGCGGCGACTGGCGAGGACTGTCGGCGGACGAGTTGTGGCCCCTGGTGTCCGGAATGAGGGGGCTGGTGGGGTTGAACACATCCTCCACCACGGCTTGCGGAGACTGTTTACACAGATGACCCACTTCTGACGTCGGCGACGACACCCCACCGCCTGGCGAGCGCGGCAACTGTGACGATGACACCGCGGGACCGAAAGTAGAGACCAGTGACGGGGCGGGGATGGAGTGTGTAGCATGGGGAGGGTGGTGGTGGTGGACAGGGGGGTGTTTATTATTATTACTATTATCACGGAAGTCGGAGGACGAGTCGGCGCTGGAGCTAAGAAAATCGTCGGAATCCTCCTCGATAATGGGCTCCAGCAAGGAACAACAGTACAACTCCTCGTCCGAGTCGAGCTCCCGGGGTTCCACATTGTCCATGTCTTGGTCGTAGTCGTTTCCGTCGCCTCCGTCGTTGTAGAAGTGGTGGGGGTAGGGTTGGTGTTGAGAGGCCAGTCCCTGGTTACGCCGCCACCGCCACCACCACCGTCACCACCCCTCTCCTCTCTTCTCGTCGTCGCCATCATCATCATCGTCGTCATCATCATCTCCCTGTCGTCAGACATGTCGTGACTGTCGTCTGAGGAAGAAGTGTGCGTGGTTTCCATCGGGGAGGCCCTGTCAGGGTGGCAGTATGTGTCGCTGTGTTCCTGCCGCTGTTGTAGTGGTTGTGGCGGTGCCGCCGTGCTGTGTGCTGGTGTACCTGACATGGTGGTGGTGGCGGGTGGGAGAGAAGGGGGTGGCGGCGTAGTGGCCGGGTGGTGGCTGTTATCAGCTGGGGTGGGCAAGTAGGTGGGTGGAGCCGAGGTGAAACACTTCATCATGTCCAGAGAACTCAGCTCTTCTTCTTCTTCTCCTTCTTCTCTTTCTCCACCTCCTTCCTGCCCGGCAAAGTTGTCACTGTAGTCGGCAGAAGTAGCAGTGGTGGTAGAAGCAGCAGTACCACCACCAACAGTCCCCGCCCCCCACGATGCCAGTGCTGGCAGCGACTGGAAACCACTGTCATAACTGTAAGGCTCTGCGCTCGACACGCACACACCACCACCACCACCACCACCACCACCTCCTTCCTCGTTCACACCAACAAACTCTCGTCTGTCATCGCCATCCACATTCCCTCCTTCATCTTCATCGATGTCAAGCTCGGTGATGGTGATAGTGGGGGTGGTGGTGGGGGTGGTACAGTGGGGTGGGGGTAGGGAGGGGTGGGGGTAACCGTAGAAAGAGGAGGGGGAGGAGGAGGAGGAGGAAAGGGTGGAGGTGGCGAGGGCGTTGGCGAAGGCGTTAGCTCTCCTCCTCCTCCTCTCTCTTCCTCTTCTTCATCATCGTCGTCAACGTCAGCGATGGCTCTCTTGTTGTTGCTGTTGCTGTTGTTGCTGGGGTTGGTGACGTCGTTCATGTCGTCGAGGAGACGCCAGGAGAACATGATGGTGATGATAGCGGCGATGGCGGCAGTGAGGAACCGCTCAAAGGCCCCGTCCCCCGGGGGGATGGAGCTGGCTTTGGGCACCCACCCATCCATGGCCGGAACAGCGTGTGCACTTCACCTCCAATAATATCCACAAGTTTTTCTTCTTCTCCCTCCACCCCCCGCCCCCTCACCTCTTGGAGAGACGGGATAAGTGGTGTCAGTTCACACACCAAGACGTGGACGTTTCAGTTCAATCCTCCGTCCATTCACACACACACACACAGAGGAGTAAAAGGGGAAGAAATGTGGATATATCTAAATATAACTTCCTAAGTCAGTCACCCTGTGCCGACCCCCCCTCCCAAAAAAGGCAGTTGACTTCAATCCCTCCCGATCCACGCTTCACTGAACCC
>NC_134906.1:26302064-26304564 GCF_041734735.1 Babylonia areolata
AACACGCCAAATGACCCGTGTGTTTTTTTGTGTGTTTTTTCGACGGAGACTTGAGAATGGATAATGGAACTGTTTGCTTTGCCAACGCTTTCCAGGCCAGGTTTCTGTCTGTGTGTGTGTGCCAGGTTTCTGTCTCTGTCTCTGTGCCAGGTTTCTGTCTCTGTCTGTCTGTGCCAGGTTTCTGTCTCTGTCTGTGTGCCAGGTTTCTGTCTCTGTCTGTGTGCCAGGTTTCTGTCTCTGTCTGTCTGTGCCAGGTTTCTGTCTCTGTCTGTGTGCCAGGTTTCTGTCTCTGTCTGTCTGTGCCAGGTTTCTGTCTCTGTCTGTCTGTGCCAGGTTTCTGTCTCTGTCTCTGTGTGCCAGGTTTCTGTCTCTGTCTGTCTGTGCCAGGTTTCTGTCTCTGTCTCTGTGCCAGGTTTCTGTCTCTGTCTGTGTGCCAGGTTTCTGTCTCTGTCTCTGTGCCAGGTTTCTGTCTCTGTGTGTGTGCCAGGTTTCTGTCTCTGTGTGTGTGCCAGGTTTCTGTCTCTGTCTGTCTGTGCCAGGTTTCTGTCTCTGTCTCTGTGCCAGGTTTCTGTCTCTGTCTGTCTGTGCCAGGTTTCTGTCTCTGTCTCTGTGTGCCAGGTTTCTGTCTCTGTCTCTGTGCCAGGTTTCTGTCTCTGTCTGTCTGTGCCAGGTTTCTGTCTCTGTCTCTGTGCCAGGTTTCTGTCTCTGTCTGTGTGCCAGGTTTCTGTCTCTGTCTCTGTGCCAGGTTTCTGTCTCTGTGTGTGTGCCAGGTTTCTGTCTCTGTCTCTGTGCCAGGTTTCTGTCTCTGTCTCTGTGCCAGGTTTCTGTCTCTGTCTGTCTGTGTGTGCCAGGTTTCTGTCTCTGTCTCTGTGCCAGGTTTCTGTCTCTGTCTGTCTGTGCCAGGTTTCTGTCTCTGTCTGTGTGCCAGGTTTCTGTCTCTGTCTGTGTGTGCCAGGTTTCTGTCTCTGTCTGTGTGCCAGGTTTCTGTCTCTGTCTGTCTGTGCCAGGTTTCTGTCTCTGTCTCTGTGCCAGGTTTCTGTCTCTGTCTGTCTGTGCCAGGTTTCTGTCTCTGTCTGTCTGTGCCAGGTTTCTGTCTCTGTCTGTCTGTGCCAGGTTTCTGTCTCTGTGTGTGTGCCAGGTTTCTGTCTCTGTCTGTCTGTGCCAGGTTTCTGTCTCTGTCTCTGTGCCAGGTTTCTGTCTCTGTGTGTGTGCCAGGTTTCTGTCTCTGTCTGTGTGCCAGGTTTCTGTCTCTGTGTGTGTGCCAGGTTTCTGTCTCTGTGTGTGTGCCAGGTTTCTGTCTCTGTGTGTCTGTGCCAGGTTTCTGTCTCTGTCTGTGTGCCAGGTTTCTGTCTCTGTCTGTGTGCCAGGTTTCTGTCTCTGTGTCTGTGCCAGGTTTCTGTCTCTGTCTGTCTGTGCCAGGTTTCTGTCTCTGTCTGTGTGCCAGGTTTCTGTCTCTGTCTATGTGCCAGGTTTCTGTCTCTGTCTGTGTGCCAGGTTTCTGTCTCTGTCTCTGTGTGCCAGGTTTCTGTCTCTGTCTCTGTGTGGCAGGTTTCTGTCTCTGTCTCTGTGTGCCAGGTTTCTGTCTCTGTCTCTGTGCCAGGTTTCTGTCTCTGTCTCTGTGCCAGGTTTCTGTCTCTGTCTCTGTGCCAGGTTTCTCTCTCTGTCTGTCTGTGCCAGGTGTCTGTCTCTGTCTGTGTGCCAGGTTTCTGTCTCTGTCTGTCTGTGCCAGGTTTCTGTCTCTGTCTGTGTGCCAGGTTTCTGTCTCTGTCTGTCTGTGCCAGGTTTCTGTCTCTGTCTCTGTGCCAGGTTTCTGTCTCTGTCTGTCTGTGCCAGGTTTCTGTCTCTGTGTCTGTGCCAGGTTTCTGTCTCTGTCTGTCTGTGCCAGGTTTCTGTCTCTGTCTCTGTGCCAGGTTTCTGTCTCTGTCTCTGTGCCAGGTTTCTGTCTCTGTCTGTGTGCCAGGTTTCTGTCTCTGTGTGTGTGCCAGGTTTCTGTCTCTGTGTGTGTGCCAGGTTTCTGTCTCTGTCTGTCTGTGCCAGGTTTCTGTCTCTGTGTGTGTGCCAGGTTTCTGTCTCTGTCTCTGTGCCAGGTTTCTGTCTCTGTCTGTGTGCCAGGTTTCTGTCTCTGTCTCTGTGTGCCAGGTTTCTGTCTCTGTCTCTGTGTGGCAGGTTTCTGTCTCTGTCTGTGTGTGCCAGGTTTCTGTCTCTGTCTCTGTGCCAGGTTTCTGTCTCTGTCTCTGTGCCAGGTTTCTGTCTCTGTCTGTCTGTGCCAGGTTTCTGTCTCTGTCTCTGTGCCAGGTTTCTGTCTCTGTCTGTCTGTGCCAGGTTTCTGTCTCTGTCTCTGTGCCAGGTTTCTGTCTCTGTCTGTGTGCCAGGTTTCTGTCTCTGTCTGTGTGCCAGGTTTCTGTCTCTGTCTCTGTGCCAGGTTTCTGTCTCTGTCTCTGTGTGCCAGGTTTCTGTCTCTGTCTGTGTGCCAGGTTTCTGTCTCTGTCTGTCTGTGCCA
>NC_134906.1:26322064-26324564 GCF_041734735.1 Babylonia areolata
GGAAGGGAGGAAGGGGGGGGGGGGTACAAAATTAAATAAATCACAAAAAAGGGGGGGAAAAAAGAAAAGGAAACGCACAAGTATTAAATTAATAGAGAAAAATCATATCAGAAGAGAGGAAAAGGAACTGGGGCTGGGGAGCTGTATGACCGTTTTTACCCCGCCATGTAGGCAGCCATACTCCGTTTTCGGGGGTGTGCATACTGGGTATGTTCTTGTTTCCATAACCTACCAAACGCTGACATGGATTACAGGATCTTTAATGTGCGTATTTGATCTTCTGCTTAAAATTCATCTTTAACTCACTCAGGACGGCCAGTTCTCTCCTCAGCCCTACAGAGACCGCCTCGGACTTCCACTGGGTGTCTGAATGACCAAACCTTTTGCTTCCGTCGTCAGAAATGCGGTATTGGTTCTCTACATACACCTATTCAGTATAAGAGCCTTCCGCTTGTGATATTTTGATGATGTTAATTGCGGTGAAACGGTGTCATCCTCGTCTTTTTCGCCGTTCGTATGGAGAGAGTTAAGGCATATACCAGATTGTCATTGATCTTCAATTCGTTTTCGTCTTCGTTTTCGACCCCCCCCCCCCCTCTCTCTCTCTCTCTCTCTCTCTATCTGTCTGTCTGTCTGTCTCTGTCTCTCTCTCTCTCTCGCTCTCTCTCCCTCTCTCTTTCTGGGGGGAGTGGAGGTGTGTGTGTGGGGGGGGGAGAGTAAAGAGGAAAAGATGAAATGAGAGACAGACAGACAGAGGGACGGACAGACAGACTGATAAATCGACCGAGGAGAGGGAGAGAGAGAGAGAGAGAGAGAGAGAGAGAGAGACAGAGACAGAGAGAGAGAGACAGAGAGACAGACAGACAGATGGATAGACAGACAGACACACACACACACACACACACACACACACACACACACACACACACACACACACAAATATATATATATATATATATTTATAGAGACAGAGACAGAGAGACACAGAGAGACAGAGAGACACAGAGAGATTGGGGGGGAAGAGTGAGAGACAGAGAGTTAGACAGACAGACAGACACACACACACACACACACACACACACACAGAGTTAGACACACACACACACACACACACACACACACACACACACACATACAGAGAGACAGAGAGAGACAGAGATACAGAGAGAGGAGTACAGACAAGTATAAAAAGTTACACTTGGGTTGATTACAACTTCGGATAAGCGGAATTGAACAACCTTCTTTCTCTCTCTCTCTCTCTCTCTCTCACCTCTCTCTCCCTCCCTCTTGCTGTGCACGTGCTCGCGTGTCGCGCGAGCGCGCGTCTGTGTGTGTGTGTGTGTGTGTGTGTGTGTGTGTGTGTGTGTGTCTGTCTGTCTGTCTGTCTGTCTGTGTCTGAGTGTATGTGGCTGAGTATGTTTGCGCGGGCATGCACGTATGTATGTGTTGCAGTTTCGTTAATCTCATTACAAGTTCTCAATCACAGACAATATATATATATATAGCTTTGTGTATGTATGGTTAGAGTTTGGAAGTGGGGGTGGGGGTGGGTGCGTGAGGGGGAGGGGGCGGGGGCGGTGAGGGGCGTGGGGGGGGGGGGGGGTGGCGGAGGGGGTACGGGGGGGGGAGGTGAAGCTCTTCTCAGCACCCAAAATTCCAACACCAAATTCCAACAATGCTGATGATGTGAAGTGTGCCTGGCGCTCTTATGCTTGCAGCTGTCGTGAGCTCGAGAGAGAGAGAGAGAGAGAGAGAGAGAGAGAGAGGGAGAGAGAGACAGAGACGGAGACAGAGAGACAGAGATCGAGAGAGACAGAGAGAGACAGGAACGCCTGTTGTTGAAACAACCTCTGCTCTTACTAAAAAGAGCAAACAGCTGCTCGTTCCGTTGAAGTACACTGCTTGAGAAGGTGCCTACAAATATAGCCTGTAGGATTATTACCCTGGCTTCAATTACACTATTGTAGACAGTGCCTACAAATATAGCCTGTAGGATTATTACCCTGGCTTCAATTACACTATCGTAGAAAGTGCCTACAAATATAGCCTGTAGGATTATTACCCTGGCTTCAATTACACTATTGTAGACAGTGCCTACAAATATAGCCTGTAGGATTATTACCCTGGCTTCAATTACACTATCGTAGAAAGTGCCCACAAATATAGCCTGTAGGATTATTACCCTGGCTTCAATTACACTATCGTAGAAAGTGCCTACAAATATAGCCTGTAGGATTATTACCCTGGCTTCAATTACACTATCGTAGAAAGTGCCCACAAATATAGCCTGTAGGATTATTACCCTGGCTTCAATTACACTATCGTAGAAAGTGCCCACAAATATAGCCTGTAGGATTATTACCCTGGCTTCAATTACACTATCGTAGAAAGTGCCCACAAATATAGCCTGTAGGATTATTACCCTGGCTTCAATTACACTATCGTAGAAAGTGCCCACAAATATAGCCTGTAGGATTATTACCCTGGCTTCAATTACACT
>NC_134906.1:26332064-26334564 GCF_041734735.1 Babylonia areolata
CTGTTGTAGTCGTTGGATTACCAATATGGCAGCCACAAACAGCTGGGAGAAATCAACCACGTCACTCATCGCCAGATCTGGACAGAGGGGTGTTGCTGTGAACGCCAAGAAGAAGAAGAAGAAGAAGAAGAAGAAGAAGAAGAAGAAGAAGTAGGTAGAGATATTCGCTCGGTTCAAATTCCATTCGATCGGCGAAACGTCGCTATGGAAACCCGGACATAGACACACTTGGTCGTGGGAGAGACTTTACTGTCATTAATTAATTAATTAATTGATGAATTAATCAATTAACAAGCTTAACAAAACAACTCAGTCAAACTTACCTTGTCTTCTGGGAGAGAGAGAGAGAGAGAGAGAGAGAGAGAGAGAGAACAAAAATCATTATCATCATAGACATCACCACCACCCATCATCATTATAATCGTCATTATTACACCAACTTATAACCCTCGTCATCAAAATCATTATGACCATCACGACATCAGTAATCATAACAATAGCCATAACGATACTGTTCAAATAAAAGCAAGATAACAAAACTACACGGACAAAGGAGAAAAAGAAAAAAGAAAAATCATCAACACCAATTCCAAAATCAACGACCAAAACTTACCTGTTGCTGTCAAGAAGCAAAGTTTAATTAACAAAAATGAGGTTGGTATAAAAACAGCAAACCTGACTCTTAAATGCGTACCACGAAACTTAACGTACATGTATGTACACGTGAATACGCACGCACGCGCGCGTGCAGACACACGGTCACACACACACACACACACACACACACACACACACACACACACAAACATGCACAGGAATGACACGCGTACGCGCACACACGCACTACAGATTGTGATACACACAGACATCATGACAAAAACATACACATACACAGACAGACAGACAGACAAACACACGGACACACACACACACACACTCTCTCTCTCTCTCTCTCTTCTCGTCTTGTCGGCTATAAATGAACGTCAAAACAGTCTGTGTAGTTGTGTTATATGGGCAGGACCAGAAACATTGCCGAGTTCTGTCTACACGACTTGTCAAGTCATGTTTTTTTTTTCTTCTTACAGCTGTTACTGTCTGTAACAATGGGCATGGCCATCATCAACATCTCCCTCTCTCTCTCTGTGTCTGTCTGCCTGTATGTATGTCTGTCTGTCTGTCTGTCTGTCTCTCAACGAAACATTGCTATAGTCTCCATGTCCTTGACATCGCGTCGCGCAAACTGATGTTTGTCGAGTCGCATTGCTGAATGGAATGAACAGCTTGACAGCAATATAAAACAAATCCAAGAAAAATCCTTCTCTCTCTCTCTCTCTCTCTCTCTCTCTCTCTCTCTCTCTCTCTCTCTCTCTCTCTCTCTCTTTCTGTATGTCTGTCTGTTTGTCTCTGTTTCTCTATCTCTCTGTGTTTCTGTCTCTCTTGTTTGTCTGTCTGTCTGTCTGTCTGTCTGTCTGTCTGCCTCACGCATGCAAGCACGCACGCACAACCCCTCCCCCTCTCGCCCCCTCCTCCCCACACACAGACAGACACACACATGCAGACACACACACACAGAGACACACAGATACAGACACAGACACAGACACAGACACACACACACACACACACACACACACACACACACACACACACACACACTCATCAGATGCAAAACACAAGGCAAGCTTTAACAAAATTCCGGATAAGCGCACATGATCTGATAACTGCAACAACAACAACAACAACAACAAAAAGTACATACTGATGACATAATACAGTGTAACAGTTACAAAGTACTGGTATACCAATCAAATCCAATTGAAACACTGTATCAAATATAACGCCATAAGAGAACCATTTTAGAGGATATTAGAAATCGAATAATACAGGTATGATTTCCAAGTCGGTCGATGCTAATCGATGTTGTATACCTACAAACAATATCAGGGAAATTTGTCCATGAATGCTTTTCTAACATGCGACGTTGATTATTTACTTATTTGTTTGTGTCTTACAAACCGTAAGGTTTCATGACAATAAGAAGCTATTCTAGTCTAGTCTATTCTGTTCACACACACACTTACATGTCAAGGGTATATTCCTCCAGTGACGAGCCAAGACCAGGGAAGAGCAGGTAACTTGATAAATCTGTTGAACACACACGCACACACGTTATACACAAACACAGATATACACAGACACACACAGAGACTACACACACAGGTGTCACACACACACACACACACACACACACACACAACACACACACACACATGGACACACATACACATACACACACACACACAAACATGGACACACACACACACACACACACATGGACACACATACACACACACACACACACATGGACACACACACACACACATGGACACACATACACACACATGGACACGCACAAACAGACCACACACACACACACACACACACACACACACACACACACACACACACAACACACACACACACAACACACACAAACATA
>NC_134906.1:26369564-26372064 GCF_041734735.1 Babylonia areolata
GTGTCCATCGAGATCGATGATGACCATCGTTGTCATCCAGCTGGGGGAAGGGTGGTGGGGGGGAGGAGGGGGGTATGCTCATGAATCTATCTGTGAATGCGCAGATGGCTGAATAGTCCAATCTGCGCACGAAATATATATTCGTTCTTGTCTTGTCTTGTCGCACATACAGACACACACACAGACTGAGACAGACATAACAGGCAGAGACACACAGAGAGAGGCGGGGAAGACAGACAGACAGACAGAGAGACAGCTCAAGACAGAGACAGAGACAGAGAGACACATAAGCATACAGGCAGAGACAGAGACAGCCTCAGAAAGTACACTGACAGCGCAATTACCTTGTACAGACAGACACAATTATATGTCATACACTCGTTCGCACACAGACTGCCGTGTTGACGACGGCAACGCAGTAATAACTTATTAACTGCCACTAAAAAAAAAAAAAGTCTGACACGGACGGTATTGCGTTGTACAACATGACGGGCGCTACAGCCTGAATGGGTTAACTCTCTCCATACGAACGGCGAAAGAAACGACGTTAACAGCGTTTCACCCCAGTTACCATCATCAAAATATTGCAAGCGGAAGGCTCTTATACTGAAGAGGTGAATGTTGACAAAGAATACCACAATTCTGACGACGGAAGCTAAAGGTTGGGTCATTCAGACACCCACTGGACATCCGAGGGGTCTGTGTAGAGGAGAAGAGAGGACTGGCCGTACTGAGTGGGTTAATTTAAAGCGTTGGACTTTCAATCTGTGGGTCCCGGGTTCGAATCCCCGTCAATGCACCAGGTCGGTTAAAGTAAAAGCGGATTTTTTTTTCCCGATCTCCCAGGTCAACAGATGTGCAGATCTGCAAGTACCTGAGCCCCCACGCCCCTACACACACACACACACACCCTCCGCCCCCGCGCCCCCCACCCCCACACACACACCCTCCCTTCGTGTGTATGTACGCACGCAGAAGATCACATACGCAACGTTAACAATCTCGTAATCCATGTCATCAGCGTTCGGTGGGTAATGGAAACAAGAACACACCCGGCATTCATTCACCTTCCTCCACCCGAAAACGGAGTGTGGCTGCCTACATGGCGAGGACAAAAACGGACGTACACGAAAAAAAAGCCCAGTCGTGTGTGTGTGTGTGTGTGTGTGTGTGTGTGTGTGTATGTTCACTCGCATATGTATGTATGTACATATATATATATATATATATATATATGCGAGTGAACGTGAGAGTTGCAGCCCTCGAACAAAGAAGAAGAAGACTTCGATCACATCATTCAGAATTACATCTCGGACTACCTTCTCTTTACTACCTTGTTTAAATGACTAAATGACACTTTGCATATGCGCGCACACACACACACACACACACACACACACACACACACACACACACACACACACACACACACACACACACACACACACACACACACACACACACACACTACACACACACACACACACACACACACACACACACACACACACACACACACACACACACACTACACACACACACACACACACATACACACACACTACACACACACACACACACACACACACACACACACACACACTACACAAACGAATACGCACATGCACGTACACGTGATTCACCCAACTCGAGCGTACATGTATACATACATACTACATACATAGACACGAGCGCGCGCATACATGTACACTCTCACCCCCCCCCCCCCCACCCACACACCCCAACCCCCTCCTCCACCCTCACACACACACACTCCGCCATCTCATTCCACAGGAGTACTAACACAACACACAGACATATAAACATTATATTATTTATCATATTTCTTATATAAAAAAAACAACCACACCAAACAACAACAACAACAGCAAAACAACAACAACCCCTCTCCCCCCCACCCACCACCCCAAAAAAATTTAAAAAATAAAATTAAAATAAAACAACAAAAAACCAACCTCATATCAGTGACCTAAACACAAAATCAAGACATTATACTTCAGCTCCCAGCAAAAAAAAACAAAACAAACAAACAAAAAAACACACCGACACCCCAGCGAGTGACTCAAGCACCCAAATACATACTCACACGCACGCACGCACGCACGCACGCAATCACACACACACACACACACACACACACACACACACACAGATATCATCGTCATCGCATTGAAATTTATTATAATACCAGTGAAGGGTAAGAGTGAGGAGGTTGTGTGTGTGTGTGTGTGTGTGTGTGTGTGTGTGTGTGTGTGTGTGTGTGTGTGTGTGTGTGTGTGTGTTTGTGTGTGATTGAGTACGTGTGTGAGTGTGAGTGTGTATGATGTGTGTGTATGTGTGTGTGTGTGAGTATGTGTGTGTATGTATGTGTGTGTGTGATTCGTGCGTGTGAGTGTGTGTATGTGTGTGTGTTGATGCGTGTGTGTGTGTGTGTGTGTGTGTGTGTGTGTGTGTGTGTGTGTGTGTGTGTGTGTGTGTG
>NC_134906.1:26399564-26402064 GCF_041734735.1 Babylonia areolata
TCACGTGACGTTACAGCGCGCACACAGCGTTGCAGGGAGAAGGTAAAGAGACGAACCGCTCACGCCGTCAGCACACGGCTCTCTCTCTCTCCCTCTCTCTCTCTCGCTCTGCTCTATACAGCCTGGCCATGGAACTGAACAGGAATGGAGATGGATGGAAGCGAGAGGTCTGGCACTACAGAAGTCTGGCACTACAGAAGTCTGCCGGCTTCAGGTAGAAACCGGGGGAGAGGGTGAAAAAAAAAAAAAAATCACCTGCCATCCGCAACAACCCCCCTTCGCCTCCCCCACCCCACCCCACCCCACCCCCTCCTTCTGTCGACCTCTCTCTCTCTCTCTCTCCACCACTCCCCTCCACCCCCCACCCCCCCCCCCCCGACCCCCGGCCACACTCCACAAGCCACCACCCCCCCCCCCCACCCCACCTCCCCATTCCCCACCCCCACCCCAACACCCCCCCACCACCCCAACATCTCTCTCCACCACTCAGCAATACAAGCTTTCCTCTCGTGGCATACATACCCCTACTACTATCCCCTCTCTCCCTTCCTCCATCCATCCCCTCCCCCCCCCCCCCCCCCCCCCGCCCCCCCCCTCCCACCCACCTTCCTCTTTCTCCGCATTATTGGTGCAGTGCACGTGTGTTTTTCGGAGCGCTGACTCCTCGCTATACGCGGCAACCACGGTAACTCAGACTGAAAGCTGACTTCCGACTGAGTTGGCATACCAACCTGTAACCATTGCAGTCAGTATAGTACAATGGAATTGATTGATTCTGACACATCTTCGTTTTTTTTTTGGGGGGGCGGGGTTTGTTGTTGTTGTTGTTGTTGTTGTTGTTGTTTTTCAGTCTAATGAGGATGAAATTATGTCGTGCAGTGTTTGTATTAAAACTTTGTATTGTGTTGTTATCCGATATTCTTATCAGTTGTGTCCCCGGCCGCCGGCGGTATTGTCGGTACTGACAACTTCTTCAGTGGTGAAAAACAGATTTGTCAATGTGAAAGTCAAAATTATTGGTTGCAAGGTCAAACCCGGCGCTTTACCTTTTTTTTCTTTTTCCTTTTTTTTCTTTTTTTCTTTTTTTTTGTTGTTGAGGAAGTCGCGGTTCCGGCCATATTTGTCGTTCCAATGTACCTTTTATTTACCTGTGTACTGGGTGAATCTGTAAGCACAACAAGCGCTGAGCATTGACTTGAAAGTTGTGTGTGTGTACCTTGTGAGTTTTAGTTTCAGTTTCAGTAGCTCAAGGAGGCGTCACTGCGTTCGGACAAATCCATATATACGCTACACCACATCTGCCAAGCAGATGCCTGACCACTAGCAGCGTAACCCAACGTGCTTAGTCAGGCCTTGAGAAAAAAAAAGGTGAATAAATAATAGATAAGCTTACATAAATAAATAATAATTATGATATAAAAAAGGTAGTAGTAATGGTAGTAATAATAAAATAATAATAATAAATAAATAAATAAATAAATAAGACAACAATGATGATAAATAAGCAAATAAATGAAAAACATGAAGACACACATTCACACACATACACCCACACATGCATAACAGATATGCACCAAACATGCAGTTTCACAGATATGAAAGCACAGTCAAATACATATAAACGTACATGAGCTCCAACACATACACACACACACACACACACACACCTTGTGAATAGCCTGAGAGAGTTACCACTCTTTACTATTTGACAACACTGTAGTTGTTTTACTGACGTGGGTTCTTTTACGTGCGCGGCCAAGTGCATGCTACACTAGTGACACGGCGGGACCTCCGGTTTTTTGTTTGTTTGTTTGTTGTTGTTGTTTTTTACGTCTCATTCATTGAAATGACTAGTATCCAGACCACCACTCAAGTCAAGCAGATGATGGGGGATCGGGGGATGGGGTGGGGGGGGGGGGTCCGTCGGGGTCAGTGAGAGGTTGGATGGGCGGGGGACTGATAAAATCCTGAGGGTTTGTGTAGCGGTTCGAACCCGAACACGTCAGTAGACGCTTGCCGGCTTCCTATTCAGGCCCATGACTATGGCATCCGGCCACTAATCTTGACCGGCCACTATTCCTCCCGTTAGTAATGTAGAAATTTGAAAACGAAAGGAAACTGTTGTATGTTACGTGTTGAAACCATCGACCAGAGGTGTTTGTTGTGTGTGTGTGTGTGTGTGTGTGTGTGTTGTTGTTGTTGTTGTTGTTGTTGTTGTTGTTGTTTATGACAAATAATTAGAAATAACAAATCACTGAATCCAAGTTCTACAGTAAGAAAAAAGACAAAAAAATTGGAATCAGACACACAAGACCGAAGCAAATTGGACGTAACTTTGTGAAGAAGCACACACACACACACACACACTCTCTCTCTCTCTCTCTCTCTCTCTCTCTCACACACACACACACACACACACACACACACACACACCTGGTACAGAAACAAAACAATGAAGCTTTATTTGTCAGTCTCATCAGTGGCTGGAAATACCATTGTT